>NC_083293.1:5080764-5210264 GCF_963506605.1 Zootoca vivipara | reverse complement strand
ATAGAAGGCAAATAAGCGTTCTATGGCTTTATTTCGCTTAGTTGCTTACTCTTGAGTAGAACTGCATATTCACTCCAGCAATAAGCACCTTTGTAAAATGAACCAAATTGAAGCAGAACACATTGTTGGAGTGTCAGAATGCATAGATAGAAGGCCAATAAGCGTTCTCTGGCTTTATTTCGCTGAGTTGCTTACTCTTGAGTAGAACTGCACATTCACTCCAGCAATAAGCACCTTCGTAAAATGAGCCAAATTGAAGCAGAACACATTGTTGGAGTGTCAGAATGCATAGATAGAATGCAAATATGCGTTCTTTGGCTTTAACCTTTGTAAAATGAGCCAAATTGAAGCAGAACACATTGTTGGAGTGTCAGAATGCATAGATGGAAGGCAAATAAGCGTTCTATGGCTTTATTTCGCTTAGTTGCTTACTCTTGAGAAGAAATGCATCTGCTCTCCAGAAATACGCACCTTTGTAAAATGAGCCAAATTGAAGCAGAACACATTGTTGGAGTGTCATGATGCATAGATAGAAGGCAAATAAGCGTTCTATGGCTTTATTTCGCTGAGTTGCTTACTCTTGAGTAGAACTGCATATTCACTCCAGCAAAAAGCACCTTTGTAAAATGAGCCAAATTGAAGCAGAACACATTGTTGGAGTGTCAGAATGCATGGATAGAAGGCCAATAAGCGTTCTCTGGCTTTATTTCGCTGAGTTGCTTACTCCTGAGTAGAACTGCACATTCACTCCAGCAATAAGCACCTTCGTAAAATGAGCCAAATTGAAGCAGAACACGTTGTTGGAGTGTCAGAATGCATAGATAGAATGCAAATATGCGTTCTTTGGCTTTAACCTTTGTAAAATGAGCCAAATTGAAGCAGAACACATTGTTGGAGTGTCAGAATGCATAGATGGAAGGCAAATAAGCGTACTATGGCTTTATTTCGCTTAGTTGCTTACTCTTGAGTAGAAATGCATCTGCTCTCCAGCAATAAGCTCCTTTGTAAAATGAACCAAATTGAAGCAGAACACATTGTTGGAGTGTCAGAATGCATAGATGGAAGGCAAATAAGCGTTCTATGGCCTTATTTCGCTGAGTTGCTTACTCTTGAGTAGAACTGCATATTCACTCCAGCAATAAGCACCTTTGTAAAATGAACCAAATTGAAGCAGAACACATTGTTGGAGTGTCAGAATGTATAGATAGAAGGCAAATAAGCGTTTTATGGCTGTATTTCGCTTTGTTGCTTACACTTGAGTAGAAATGCATCTGCACTTCAGAAATAAGCACCTTTGTAAAATGAGCCAAATTGAAGCAGAACACATTGTTGGAGTGTCAGAATGCATAATTAGAAGGCAAATAAGCGTTCTATGGCTTTATTTCGCTCAGTTGCTTACTCTTGAGTAGAACTGCATATTTACTCCAGCAATAAGCACCTTTGTAAAATGAACCAAATTGAAGCAGAACACATTGTTGGAGTGTCAGAATGCATAGATAGAATGCAAATATGCGTTCTTTGGCTTTAACCTTCGTAAAATGAGCCAAATTGAAGCAGAACACATTGTTGGAGTGTCAGAATGCATAGATAGAATGCAAATATGCGTTCTTTGGCTTTAACCTTTGTAAAATGAGCCAAATTGAAGCAGAACACATTGTTGGAGTGTCAGAATGCATAGATAGAAGGCAAATAAGCGTTCTATGGCTTTATTTCGCTTAGTTGCTTACTCTTGAGTAGAAATGCATCTGCACTCCAGAAATAAGCACCTTTGTAAAATGAGTCAAATTGAAGCAGAACACATTGTTGGAGTGTCAGAATGCATAGATAGAAGGCAAATAAGCGTTCTATGGCTTTATTTCGCTGAGTTGCTTACTCTTGAGTAGAACTGCATATTCACTCCAGCAAAAAGCACCTTTGTAAAATGAGCCAAATTGAAGCAGAACACATTGTTGGAGTGTCAGAATGCATAGATAGAAGGCAAATAAGCTTTCTATGGCTTTATTTCGCTTAGTTGCTTACTCTTGAGTAGAAATGCATCTGCTCTCCAGAAATAAGCATCTTTGTAAAATGAGCCAAATTGAAGCAGAACACATTGTTGGAGTGTCGGAATGCATAGATAGAAGGCAAATAAGCGTTCTATGACTTTATTTCGCTGAGTTGCTTACTCTTGAGTAGAAATGCATATTCACTCCAGCAAAAAGCACCTTTGTAAAATGAGACAAATTGAAGCAGAACACATTGTTGGAGTGTCGGAATGCATAGATAGAAGGCAAATAAGCGTTCTATGACTTTATTTCGCTGAGTTGCTTACTCTTGAGTAGAAATGCATATTCACTCCAGCAAAAAGCACCTTTGTAAAATGAGACAAATTGAAGCAGAACACATTGTTGGAGTGTCAGAATGCATGGATAGAAGGCCAATAAGCGTTCTCTGGCTTTATTTCGTTGAGTTGCTTACTCTTGAGTAGAACTGCACATTCACTCCAGCAATAAGCACCTTCGTAAAATGAGCCAAATTGAAGCAGAACACATTGTTGGAGTGTCAGAATGCATAGATAGAATGCAAATATGCGTTCTTTGGCTTTAACCTTTGTAAAATGAGCCAAATTGAAGCAGAACACATTGTTGGAGTGTCAGAATGCATAGATGGAAGGCAAATAAGCGTACTATGGCTTTATTTCGCTTAGTTGCTTACTCTTGAGTAGAAATGCATCTGCTCTCCAGCAATAAGCTCCTTTGTAAAATGAACCAAATTGAAGCAGAACACATGGTCGGAGTGTCAGAATGCATAGATAGAAGGCAAATAAGCGTACTATGGCTTTATTTCGCTTAGTTGCTTACTCTTGAGTAGAAATGCATCTGCTCTCCAGCAATAAGCTCCTTTGTAAAATGAACCAAATTGAAGCAGAACACATTGTTGGAGTGTCAGAATGCATAATTAGAAGGCAAATAAGCGTTCTCTGGCTTTATTTCGCTTAGTTGCTTACTCTTTAGTAGAAATGCATCTGCACTCCAGAAATAAGCACCTTTGTAAAATGAGCCAAATTGAAGCAGAACACATTGTTGGAGTGTCAGAATGCATGGATAGAAGGCCAATAAGCGTTCTCTGGCTTTATTTCGCTGAGTTGCTTACTCTTGAGTAGAACTGCACATTCACTCCAGCAATAAGCACCTTCGTAAAATGAGCCAAATTGAAGCAGAACACATTGTTGGAGTGTCAGAATGCATAGATAGAATGCAAATATGCGTTCTTTGGCTTTAACCTTTGTAAAATGAGCCAAATTGAAGCAGAACACATTGTTGGAGTGTCAGAATGCATAGATGGAAGGCAAATAAGCGTACTATGGCTTTATTTCGCTTAGTTGCTTACTCTTGAGTAGAAATGCATCTGCTCTCCAGCAATAAGCTCCTTTGTAAAATGAACCAAATTGAAGCAGAACACATGGTCGGAGTGTCAGAATGCATAGATAGAAGGCAAATAAGCGTTCTATGGCTTTATTTCGCTTAGTTGCTTACTCTTGAGTAGAACTGCATATTCACTCCAGCAATAAGCACCTTTGTAAAATGAACCAAATTGAAGCAGAACACATTGTTGGAGTGTCAGAATGCATAGATAGAAGGCCAATAAGCGTTCTCTGGCTTTATTTCGCTGAGTTGCTTACTCTTGAGTAGAACTGCACATTCACTCCAGCAATAAGCACCTTCGTAAAATGAGCCAAATTGAAGCAGAACACATTGTTGGAGTGTCAGAATGCATAGATAGAATGCAAATATGCGTTCTTTGGCTTTAACCTTTGTAAAATGAGCCAAATTGAAGCAGAACACATTGTTGGAGTGTCAGAATGCATAGATGGAAGGCAAATAAGCGTTCTATGGCTTTATTTCGCTTAGTTGCTTACTCTTGAGAAGAAATGCATCTGCTCTCCAGAAATACGCACCTTTGTAAAATGAGCCAAATTGAAGCAGAACACATTGTTGGAGTGTCATGATGCATAGATAGAAGGCAAATAAGCGTTCTATGGCTTTATTTCGCTGAGTTGCTTACTCTTGAGTAGAACTGCATATTCACTCCAGCAAAAAGCACCTTTGTAAAATGAGCCAAATTGAAGCAGAACACATTGTTGGAGTGTCAGAATGCATGGATAGAAGGCCAATAAGCGTTCTCTGGCTTTATTTCGCTGAGTTGCTTACTCCTGAGTAGAACTGCACATTCACTCCAGCAATAAGCACCTTCGTAAAATGAGCCAAATTGAAGCAGAACACGTTGTTGGAGTGTCAGAATGCATAGATAGAATGCAAATATGCGTTCTTTGGCTTTAACCTTTGTAAAATGAGCCAAATTGAAGCAGAACACATTGTTGGAGTGTCAGAATGCATAGATGGAAGGCAAATAAGCGTACTATGGCTTTATTTCGCTTAGTTGCTTACTCTTGAGTAGAAATGCATCTGCTCTCCAGCAATAAGCTCCTTTGTAAAATGAACCAAATTGAAGCAGAACACATTGTTGGAGTGTCAGAATGCATAGATGGAAGGCAAATAAGCGTTCTATGGCCTTATTTCGCTGAGTTGCTTACTCTTGAGTAGAACTGCATATTCACTCCAGCAATAAGCACCTTTGTAAAATGAACCAAATTGAAGCAGAACACATTGTTGGAGTGTCAGAATGTATAGATAGAAGGCAAATAAGCGTTTTATGGCTGTATTTCGCTTTGTTGCTTACACTTGAGTAGAAATGCATCTGCACTTCAGAAATAAGCACCTTTGTAAAATGAGCCAAATTGAAGCAGAACACATTGTTGGAGTGTCAGAATGCATAATTAGAAGGCAAATAAGCGTTCTATGGCTTTATTTCGCTCAGTTGCTTACTCTTGAGTAGAACTGCATATTTACTCCAGCAATAAGCACCTTTGTAAAATGAACCAAATTGAAGCAGAACACATTGTTGGAGTGTCAGAATGCATAGATAGAATGCAAATATGCGTTCTTTGGCTTTAACCTTCGTAAAATGAGCCAAATTGAAGCAGAACACATTGTTGGAGTGTCAGAATGCATAGATAGAATGCAAATATGCGTTCTTTGGCTTTAACCTTTGTAAAATGAGCCAAATTGAAGCAGAACACATTGTTGGAGTGTCAGAATGCATAGATAGAAGGCAAATAAGCGTTCTATGGCTTTATTTCGCTTAGTTGCTTACTCTTGAGTAGAAATGCATCTGCACTCCAGAAATAAGCACCTTTGTAAAATGAGTCAAATTGAAGCAGAACACATTGTTGGAGTGTCAGAATGCATAGATAGAAGGCAAATAAGCGTTCTATGGCTTTATTTCGCTGAGTTGCTTACTCTTGAGTAGAACTGCATATTCACTCCAGCAAAAAGCACCTTTGTAAAATGAGCCAAATTGAAGCAGAACACATTGTTGGAGTGTCAGAATGCATAGATAGAAGGCAAATAAGCTTTCTATGGCTTTATTTCGCTTAGTTGCTTACTCTTGAGTAGAAATGCATCTGCTCTCCAGAAATAAGCATCTTTGTAAAATGAGCCAAATTGAAGCAGAACACATTGTTGGAGTGTCGGAATGCATAGATAGAAGGCAAATAAGCGTTCTATGACTTTATTTCGCTGAGTTGCTTACTCTTGAGTAGAAATGCATATTCACTCCAGCAAAAAGCACCTTTGTAAAATGAGACAAATTGAAGCAGAACACATTGTTGGAGTGTCAGAATGTATAGATAGAAGGCAAATAAGCGTTTTATGGCTGTATTTCGCTTTGTTGCTTACACTTGAGTAGAAATGCATCTGCACTTCAGAAATAAGCACCTTTGTAAAATGAGCCAAATTGAAGCAGAACACATTGTTGGAGTGTCAGAATGCATAATTAGAAGGCAAATAAGCGTTCTATGGCTTTATTTCGCTTAGTTGCTTACTCTTTAGTAGAAATGCATCTGCACTCCAGAAATAAGCACCTTTGTAAAATGAGCCAAATTGAAGCAGAACACATTGTTGGAGTGTCAGAATGCATAATTAGAAGGCAAATAAGCGTTCTATGGCTTTATTTCGCTTAGTTGCTTACTCTTTAGTAGAAATGCATCTGCACTCCAGAAATAAGCACCTTTGTAAAATGAGCCAAATTGAAGCAGAACACATTGTTGGAGTGTCAGAATGCATGGATAGAAGGCCAATAAGCGTTCTCTGGCTTTATTTCGCTGAGTTGCTTACTCTTGAGTAGAACTGCACATTCACTCCAGCAATAAGCACCTTCGTAAAATGAGCCAAATTGAAGCAGAACACATTGTTGGAGTGTCAGAATGCATAGATGGAAAGCAAATATGCGTTCTTTGGCTTTAACCTTTGTAAAATGAGCCAAATTGAAGCAGAACACATTGTTGGAGTGTCAGAATGCATAGATGGAAGGCAAATAAGCGTACTATGGCTTTATTTCGCTTAGTTGCTTACTCTTGAGTAGAAATGCATCTGCTCTCCAGCAATAAGCTCCTTTGTAAAATGAACCAAATTGAAGCAGAACACATGGTCGGAGTGTCAGAATGCATAGATAGAAGGCAAATAAGCGTTCTATGGCTTTATTTCGCTTAGTTGCTTACTCTTGAGTAGAACTGCATATTCACTCCAGCAATAAGCACCTTTGTAAAATGAACCAAATTGAAGCAGAACACATTGTTGGAGTGTCAGAATGCATAGATAGAAGGCAAATAAGCGTTCTATGGCTTTATTTCGCTTAGTTGCTTACTCTTGAGTAGAAATGCATCTGCTCTCCAGAAATAAGCACCTTTGTAAAATGAGCCAAATTGAAGCAGAACACATTGTTGGAGTGTCAGAATGCATAGATAGAAGGCAAATAAGCGTTCTATGGCTTTATTTCGCTGAGTTGCTTACTCTTGAGTAGAAATGCATATTCACTCCAGCAAAAAGCACCTTTCTAAAATGAGTCAAATTGAAGCAGAACACATTGTTGGAGTGTCAGAATGTATAGATAGAAGGCAAATAAGCGTTTTATGGCTGTATTTCGCTTTGTTGCTTACACTTGAGTAGAAATGCATCTGCACTTCAGAAATAAGCACCTTTGTAAAATGAGCCAAATTGAAGCAGAACACATTGTTGGAGTGTCAGAATGCATAATTAGAAGGCAAATAAGCGTTCTATGGCTGTATTTCGCTTTGTTGCTTACACTTGAGTAGAACTGCATATTCACTCCAGCAAAAAGCACCTTTGTAAAATGAGCCAAATTGAAGCAGAACACATTGTTGGAGTGTCAGAATGCATAGATAGAAGGCAAATAAGCGTACTATGGCTTTATTTCGCTTAGTTGCTTACTCTTGAGTAGAAATGCATCTGCTCTCCAGCAATAAGCTCCTTTGTAAAATGAACCAAATTGAAGCAGAACACATTGTTGGAGTGTCAGAATGCATAGATAGAAGGCAAATAAGCGTTCTATGGCTTTATTTCGCTTAGTTGTTTACTCTTGAGTAGAAATGCATCTGCTCTCCAGAAATAAGCACCTTTGTAAAATGAGCCAAATTGAAGCAGAACACATTGTTGGAGTGTCAGAATGCATAGATAGAAGGCAAATAAGCGTTCTATGGCTTTATTTCGCTGAGTTGCTTACTCTTGAGTAGAAATGCATATTCACTCCAGCAAAAAGCACCTTTGTAAAATGAGCCAAATTGAAGCAGAACACATTGTTGGAGTGTCAGAATGTATAGATAGAAGGCAAATAAGCGTTTTATGGCTGTATTTCGCTTTGTTGCTTACACTTGAGTAGAAATGCATCTGCACTTCAGAAATAAGCACCTTTGTAAAATGAGCCAAATTGAAGCAGAACACATTGTTGGAGTGTCAGAATGCATAATTAGAAGGCAAATAAGCGTTCTCTGGCTTTATTTCGCTTAGTTGCTTACTCTTTAGTAGAAATGCATCTGCACTCCAGAAATAAGCACCTTTGTAAAATGAGCCAAATTGAAGCAGAACACATTGTTGGAGTGTCAGAATGCATGGATAGAAGGCCAATAAGCGTTCTCTGGCTTTATTTCGCTTAGTTGCTTACTCTTGAGTAGAACTGCATATTCACTCCAGCAATAAGCACCTTTGTAAAATGAACCAAATTGAAGCAGAACACATTGTTGGAGTGTCAGAATGCATAGATAGAAGGCCAATAAGCGTTCTCTGGCTTTATTTCGCTTAGTTGTTTACTCTTGAGTAGAAATGCATCTGCTCTCCAGCAATAAGCTCCTTTGTAAAATGAGCCAAATTGAAGCAGAACACATGGTCGGAGTGTCAGAATGCATAGATAGAAGGCAAATAAGCGTTCTATGGCTTTATTTCGCTTAGTTGCTTACTCTTGAGTAGAACTGCATCTGCTCTCCAGGAATACGCACCTTTGTAAAATGAGCCAGATTGAAGCAGAACACATTGTTGGAGTGTCAGAATGCATAGATAGAAGGCAAATAAGCGTACTATGGCTTTATTTCGCTTAGTTGCTTACTCTTGAGTAGAAATGCATCTGCTCTCCAGCAATAAGCTCCTTTGTAAAATGAACCAAATTGAAGCAGAACACATGGTCGGAGTGTCAGAATGCATAGATAGAAGGCAAATAAGCGTTCTATGGCTTTATTTCGCTTAGTTGCTTACTCTTGAGTAGAACTGCATATTCACTCCAGCAATAAGCACCTTTGTAAAATGAACCAAATTGAAGCAGAACACATTGTTGGAGTGTCAGAATGCATAGATAGAAGGCCAATAAGCGTTCTCTGGCTTTATTTCGCTGAGTTGCTTACTCTTGAGTAGAACTGCACATTCACTCCAGCAATAAGCACCTTCGTAAAATGAGCCAAATTGAAGCAGAACACATTGTTGGAGTGTCAGAATGCATAGATAGAATGCAAATATGCGTTCTTTGGCTTTAACCTTCGTAAAATGAGCCAAATTGAAGCAGAACACATTGTTGGAGTGTCAGAATGCATAGATGGAAGGCAAATAAGCGTTCTATGGCTTTATTTCGCTTAGTTGCTTACTCTTGAGTAGAAATGCATCTGCTCTCCAGAAATACGCACCTTTGTAAAATGAGCCAAATTGAAGCAGAACACATTGTTGGGGTGTCATAATGCATAGATAGAAGGCAAATAAGCGTTCTATGGCTTTATTTCGCTGAGTTGCTTACTCTTGAGTAGAACTGCATATTCACTCCAGCAAAAAGCACCTTTGTAAAATGAGCCAAATTGAAGCAGAACACATTGTTGGAGTGTCAGAATGCATGGATAGAAGGCCAATAAGCGTTCTCTGGCTTTATTTCGCTGAGTTGCTTACTCTTGAGTAGAACTGCACATTCACTCCAGCAATAAGCACCTTCGTAAAATGAGCCAAATTGAAGCAGAACACATTGTTGGAGTGTCAGAATGCATAGATAGAATGCAAATATGTGTTCTTTGGCTTTAACCTTTGTAAAATGAGCCAAATTGAAGCAGAACACATTGTTGGAGTGTCAGAATGCATAGATGGAAGGCAAATAAGCGTACTATGGCTTTATTTCGCTTAGTTGCTTACTCTTGAGTAGAAATGCATCTGCTCTCCAGCAATAAGCTCCTTTGTAAAATGAACCAAATTGAAACAGAACACATGGTCGGAGTGTCAGAATGCATAGATAGAAGGCAAATAAGCGTTCTATGGCTTTATTTCGCTTAGTTGCTTACTCTTGAGTAGAACTGCATATTCACTCCAGCAATAAGCACCTTTGTAAAATGAACCAAATTGAAGCAGAACACATTGTTGGAGTGTCAGAATGCATAGATAGAAGGCAAATAAGCGTTCTATGGCTTTATTTCGCTTAGTTGCTTACTCTTGAGTAGAAATGCATCTGCTCTCCAGAAATAAGCACCTTTGTAAAATGAGCCAAATTGAAGCAGAACACATTGTTGGAGTGTCAGAATGCATAGATAGAAGGCAAATAAGCGTTCTATGGCTTTATTTCGCTGAGTTGCTTACTCTTGAGTAGAAATGCATATTCACTCCAGCAAAAAGCACCTTTCTAAAATGAGTCAAATTGAAGCAGAACACATTGTTGGAGTGTCAGAATGTATAGATAGAAGGCAAATAAGCGTTTTATGGCTGTATTTCGCTTTGTTGCTTACACTTGAGTAGAAATGCATCTGCACTTCAGAAATAAGCACCTTTGTAAAATGAGCCAAATTGAAGCAGAACACATTGTTGGAGTGTCAGAATGCATAATTAGAAGGCAAATAAGCGTTCTATGGCTGTATTTCGCTTTGTTGCTTACACTTGAGTAGAACTGCATATTCACTCCAGCAAAAAGCACCTTTGTAAAATGTGCCAAATTGAAGCAGAACACATTGTTGGAGTGTCAGAATGCATGGATAGAAGGCCAATAAGCGTTCTCTGGCTTTATTTCGCTTAGTTGCTTACTCTTGAGTAGAACTGCATATTCACTCCAGCAATAAGCACCTTTGTAAAATGAACCAAATTGAAGCAGAACACATTGTTGGAGTGTCAGAATGCATAGATAGAAGGCCAATAAGCATTCTCTGGCTTTATTTCGCTGAGTTGCTTACTCTTGAGTAGAACTGCACATTCACTCCAGCAATAAGCACCTTCGTAAAATGAGCCAAATTGAAGCAGAACACATTGTTGGAGTGTCAGAATGCATAGATAGAAGGCAAATAAGCGTTCTATGGCTTTATTTCGCTTAGTTGCTTACTCTTGAGTAGAACTGCATCTGCTCTCCAGGAATACGCACCTTTGTAAAATGAGCCAGATTGAAGCAGAACACATTGTTGGAGTGTCAGAATGCATAGATAGAAGGCAAATAAGCGTACTATGGCTTTATTTCGCTTAGTTGCTTACTCTTGAGTAGAAATGCATCTGCTCTCCAGCAATAAGCTCCTTTGTAAAATGAACCAAATTGAAGCAGAACACATGGTCGGAGTGTCAGAATGCATAGATAGAAGGCAAATAAGCGTTCTATGGCTTTATTTCGCTTAGTTGCTTACTCTTGAGTAGAACTGCATATTCACTCCAGCAATAAGCACCTTTGTAAAATGAACCAAATTGAAGCAGAACACATTGTTGGAGTGTCAGAATGCATAGATAGAAGGCCAATAAGCGTTCTCTGGCTTTATTTCGCTGAGTTGCTTACTCTTGAGTAGAACTGCACATTCACTCCAGCAATAAGCACCTTCGTAAAATGAGCCAAATTGAAGCAGAACACATTGTTGGAGTGTCAGAATGCATAGATAGAATGCAAATATGCGTTCTTTGGCTTTAACCTTCGTAAAATGAGCCAAATTGAAGCAGAACACATTGTTGGAGTGTCAGAATGCATAGATGGAAGGCAAATAAGCGTTCTATGGCTTTATTTCGCTTAGTTGCTTACTCTTGAGTAGAAATGCATCTGCTCTCCAGAAATACGCACCTTTGTAAAATGAGCCAAATTGAAGCAGAACACATTGTTGGGGTGTCATAATGCATAGATAGAAGGCAAATAAGCGTTCTATGGCTTTATTTCGCTGAGTTGCTTACTCTTGAGTAGAACTGCATATTCACTCCAGCAAAAAGCACCTTTGTAAAATGAGCCAAATTGAAGCAGAACACATTGTTGGAGTGTCAGAATGCATGGATAGAAGGCCAATAAGCGTTCTCTGGCTTTATTTCGCTGAGTTGCTTACTCTTGAGTAGAACTGCACATTCACTCCAGCAATAAGCACCTTTGTTGAATGAACCAAATTGAAGCAGAACACATTGTTGGAGTGTCAGAATGCATAGATAGAAGGCAAATAAGCGTTCTATGGCTTTATTTCGCTGAGTTGCTTACTCTTGAGTAGAACTGCATATTCACTCCAGCAAAAAGCACCTTTGTAAAATGAGCCAAATTGAAGCAGAACACATTGTTGGAGTGTCAGAATGCATAGATAGAAGGCAAATAAGCGTTCTATGGCTTTATTTCGCTGAGTTGCTTACTCTTGAGTAGAAATGCATATTCACTCCAGCAAAAAGCACCTTTGTAAAATGAGCCAAATTGAAGCAGAACACATTGTTGGAGTGTTAGAATGCATAGATAGAATGCAAATATGCGTTCTTTGGCTTTAACCTTCGTAAAATGAGCCAAATTGAAGCAGAACACATTGTTGGAGTGTCAGAATGCATAGATAGAAGGCCAATAAGCGTTCTCTGGCTTTATTTCGCTTAGTTGCTTACTCTTGAGTAGAAATGCATCTGCTCTCCAGCAATAAGCTCCTTTGTAAAATGAACCAAATTGAAGCAGAACACATGGTCGGAGTGTCAGAATGCATAGATAGAAGGCAAATAAGCGTTCTATGGCTTTATTTCGCTGAGTTGCTTACTCTTGAGTAGAACTGCATCTGCTCTCCAGGAATACGCACCTTTGTAAAATGAGCCAGATTGAAGCAGAACACATTGTTGGAGTGTCAGAATGCATAGATAGAAGGCAAATAAGCGTACTATGGCTTTATTTCGCTTAGTTGCTTACTCTTGAGTAGAAATGCATCTGCTCTCCAGCAATAAGCTCCTTTGTAAAATGAACCAAATTGAAGCAGAACACATGGTCGGAGTGTCAGAATGCATAGATAGAAGGCAAATAAGCGTTCTATGGCTTTATTTCGCTTAGTTGCTTACTCTTGAGTAGAACTGCATATCCACTCCAGCAATAAGCACCTTTGTAAAATGAACCAAATTGAAGCAGAACACATTGTTGGAGTGTCAGAATGAATAGATAGAAGGCCAATAAGCGTTCTCTGGCTTTATTTCGCTGAGTTGCTTACTCTTGAGTAGAACTGCACATTCACTCCAGCAATAAGCACCTTCGTAAAATGAGCCAAATTGAAGCAGAACACATTGTTGGAGTGTCAGAATGCATAGATAGAATGCAAATATGCGTTCTTTGGCTTTAACCTTTGTAAAATGAGCCAAATTGAATAAGAACACATTGTTGGAGTGTCAGAATGCATAGATGGAAGGCAAATAAGCGTACTATGGCTTTATTTCGCTTAGTTGCTTACTCTTGAGTAGAAATGCATCTGCTCTCCAGCAATAAGCTCCTTTGTAAAATGAACCAAATTGAAGCAGAACACATGGTCGGAGTGTCAGAATGTATAGATAGAAGGCAAATAAGCGTTCTATGGCTTTATTTCGCTTAGTTGCTTACTCTTGAGTAGAACTGCATATTCACTCCAGCAATAAGCACCTTTGTAAAATGAACCAAATTGAAGCAGAACACATTGTTGGAGTGTCAGAATGCATAGATAGAAGGCCAATAAGCGTTCTCTGGCTTTATTTCGCTTAGTTGCTTACTCTTGAGTAGAAATGCATCTGCTCTCCAGCAATAAGCTCCTTTGTAAAATGAACCAAATTGAAGCAGAACACATGGTCGGAGTGTCAGAATGCATAGATAGAAGGCAAATAAGCGTTCTATGGCTTTATTTCGCTTAGTTGCTTACTCTTGAGTAGAACTGCATCTGCTCTCCAGGAATACGCACCTTTGTAAAATGAGCCAGATTGAAGCAGAACACATTGT
This sequence comes from Zootoca vivipara, assembly GCF_963506605.1. NCBI lineage: Eukaryota > Metazoa > Chordata > Lepidosauria > Squamata > Lacertidae > Zootoca > Zootoca vivipara. Next base: position 5,196,710 of record NC_083293.1, on the reverse strand, counting down.
TGGAGTGTCAGAATGCATAGATAGAAGGCAAATAAGCGTACTATGGCTTTATTTCGCTTAGTTGCTTACTCTTGAGTAGAAATGCATCTGCTCTCCAGCAATAAGCTCCTTTGTAAAATGAACCAAATTGAAGCAGAACACATGGTCGGAGTGTCAGAATGCATAGATAGAAGGCAAATAAGCGTTCTATGGCTTTATTTCGCTTAGTTGCTTACTCTTGAGTAGAACTGCATATTCACTCCAGCAATAAGCACCTTTGTAAAATGAACCAAATTGAAGCAGAACACATTGTTGGAGTGTCAGAATGCATAGATAGAAGGCCAATAAGCGTTCTCTGGCTTTATTTCGCTGAGTTGCTTACTCTTGAGTAGAACTGCACATTCACTCCAGCAATAAGCACCTTCGTAAAATGAGCCAAATTGAAGCAGAACACATTGTTGGAGTGTCAGAATGCATAGATAGAATGCAAATATGCGTTCTTTGGCTTTAACCTTTGTAAAATGAGCCAAATTGAAGCAGAACACATTGTTGGAGTGTCAGAATGCATAGATGGAAGGCAAATAAGCGTACTATGGCTTTATTTCGCTTAGTTGCTTACTCTTGAGTAGAAATGCATCTGCTCTCCAGCAATAAGCTCCTTTGTAAAATGAACCAAATTGAAGCAGAACACATGGTCGGAGTGTCAGAATGTATAGATAGAAGGCAAATAAGCGTTCTATGGCTTTATTTCGCTTAGTTGCTTACTCTTGAGTAGAACTGCATATTCACTCCAGCAATAAGCACCTTTGTAAAATGAACCAAATTGAAGCAGAACACATTGTTGGAGTGTCAGAATGCATAGATAGAAGGCCAATAAGCGTTGTCTGGCTTTATTTCGCTGAGTTGCTTACTCTTGAGTAGAACTGCACATTCACTCCAGCAATAAGCACCTTCGTAAAATGAGCCAAATTGAAGCAGAACACATTGTTGGAGTGTCAGAATGCATAGATAGAATGCAAATATGCGTTCTTTGGCTTTAACCTTCGTAAAATGAGCCAAATTGAAGCAGAACACATTGTTGGAGTGTCAGAATGCATAGATGGAAGGCAAATAAGCGTTCTATGGCTTTATTTCGCTTAGTTGCTTACTCTTGAGTAGAAATGCATCTGCTCTCCAGAAATACGCACCTTTGTAAAATGAGCCAAATTGAAGCAGAACACATTGTTGGGGTGTCATAATGCATAGATAGAAGGCAAATAAGCGTTCTATGGCTTTATTTCGCTGAGTTGCTTACTCTTGAGTAGAACTGCATATTCACTCCAGCAAAAAGCACCTTTGTAAAATGAGCCAAATTGAAGCAGAACACATTGTTGGAGTGTCAGAATGCATGGATAGAAGGCCAATAAGCGTTCTCTGGCTTTATTTCGCTGAGTTGCTTACTCTTGAGTAGAACTGCACATTCACTCCAGCAATAAGCACCTTCGTAAAATGAGCCAAATTGAAGCAGAACACATTGTTGGAGTGTCAGAATGCATAGATAGAATGCAAATATGCGTTCTTTGGCTTTAACCTTTGTAAAATGAGCCAAATTGAAGCAGAACACATTGTTGGAGTGTCAGAATGCATAGATGGAAGGCAAATAAGCGTACTATGGCTTTATTTCGCTTAGTTGCTTACTCTTGAGTAGAAATGCATCTGCTCTCCAGCAATAAGCTCCTTTGTAAAATGAACCAAATTGAAGCAGAACACATGGTCGGAGTGTCAGAATGCATAGATAGAAGGCAAATAAGCGTTCTATGGCTTTATTTCGCTCAGTTGCTTACTCTTGAGTAGAACTGCATATTCACTCCAGCAATAAGCACCTTTGTAAAATGAACCAAATTGAAGCAGAACACATTGTTGGAGTGTCAGAATGCATAGATAGGAGGCCAATAAGCGTTCTCTGGCTTTATTTCGCTGAGTTGCTTACTCTTGAGTAGAACTGCACATTCACTCCAGCAATAAGCACCTTCGTAAAATGAGCCAAATTGAAGCAGAACACATTGTTGGAGTGTCAGAATGCATAGATAGAATGCAAATATGCGTTCTTTGGCTTTAACCTTCGTAAAATGAGCCAAATTGAAGCAGAACACATTGTTGGAGTGTCAGAATGCATAGATGGAAGGCAAATAAGCGTTCTATGGCTTTATTTCGCTTAGTTGCTTACTCTTGAGTAGAAATGCATCTGCTCTCCAGAAATACGCACCTTTGTAAAATGAGCCAAATTGAAGCAGAACACATTGTTGGAGTGTCATAATGCATAGATAGAAGGCAAATAAGCGTTCTATGGCTTTATTTCGCTGAGTTGCTTACTCTTGAGTAGAACTGCATATTCACTCCAGCAAAAAGCACCTTTGTAAAATGAGCCAAATTGAAGCAGAACACATTGTTGGAGTGTCAGAATGCATAGATAGAAGGCAAATAAGCGTTCTATGGCTTTATTTCACTTAGTTGCTTACTCTTGAGTAGAAATGCATCTGCTCTCCAGAAATAAGCACCTTTGTAAAATGAGCCAAATTGAAGCAGAACACATTGTTGGAGTGTCAGAATGCATAGATAGAAGGCAAATAAGCGTTCTATGGCTTTATTTCGCTGAGTTGCTTACTCTTGAGTAGAAATGCATATTCACTCCAGCAAAAAGCACCTTTGTAAAATGAGCCAAATTGAAGCAGAACACATTGTTGGAGTGTTAGAATGCATAGATAGAATGCAAATATGCGTTCTTTGGCTTTAACCTTCGTAAAATGAGCCAAATTGAAGCAGAACACATTGTTGGAGTGTCAGAATGCATAGATAGAAGGCCAATAAGCGTTCTCTGGCTTTATTTCGCTTAGTTGCTTACTCTTGAGTAGAAATGCATCTGCTCTCCAGCAATAAGCTCCTTTGTAAAATGAACCAAATTGAAGCAGAACACATGGTCGGAGTGTCAGAATGCATAGATAGAAGGCAAATAAGCGTTCTATGGCTTTATTTCGCTGAGTTGCTTACTCTTGAGTAGAACTGCATCTGCTCTCCAGGAATACGCACCTTTGTAAAATGAGCCAGATTGAAGCAGAACACATTGTTGGAGTGTCAGAATGCATAGATAGAAGGCAAATAAGCGTACTATGGCTTTATTTCGCTTAGTTGCTTACTCTTGAGTAGAAATGCATCTGCTCTCCAGCAATAAGCTCCTTTGTAAAATGAACCAAATTGAAGCAGAACACATGGTCGGAGTGTCAGAATGCATAGATAGAAGGCAAATAAGCGTTCTATGGCTTTATTTCGCTTAGTTGCTTACTCTTGAGTAGAACTGCATATCCACTCCAGCAATAAGCACCTTTGTAAAATGAACCAAATTGAAGCAGAACACATTGTTGGAGTGTCAGAATGAATAGATAGAAGGCCAATAAGCGTTCTCTGGCTTTATTTCGCTGAGTTGCTTACTCTTGAGTAGAACTGCACATTCACTCCAGCAATAAGCACCTTCGTAAAATGAGCCAAATTGAAGCAGAACACATTGTTGGAGTGTCAGAATGCATAGATAGAATGCAAATATGCGTTCTTTGGCTTTAACCTTTGTAAAATGAGCCAAATTGAATAAGAACACATTGTTGGAGTGTCAGAATGCATAGATGGAAGGCAAATAAGCGTACTATGGCTTTATTTCGCTTAGTTGCTTACTCTTGAGTAGAAATGCATCTGCTCTCCAGCAATAAGCTCCTTTGTAAAATGAACCAAATTGAAGCAGAACACATGGTCGGAGTGTCAGAATGTATAGATAGAAGGCAAATAAGCGTTCTATGGCTTTATTTCGCTTAGTTGCTTACTCTTGAGTAGAACTGCATATTCACTCCAGCAATAAGCACCTTTGTAAAATGAACCAAATTGAAGCAGAACACATTGTTGGAGTGTCAGAATGCATAGATAGAAGGCCAATAAGCGTTCTCTGGCTTTATTTCGCTGAGTTGCTTACTCTTGAGTAGAACTGCACATTCACTCCAGCAATAAGCACCTTCGTAAAATGAGCCAAATTGAAGCAGAACACATTGTTGGAGTGTCAGAATGCATAGATAGAATGCAAATATGCGTTCTTTGGCTTTAACCTTTGTAAAATGAGCCAAATTGAAGCAGAACACATTGTTGGAGTGTCAGAATGCATAGATGGAAGGCAAATAAGCGTACTATGGCTTTATTTCGCTTAGTTGCTTACTCTTGAGTAGAAATGCAGCTGCTCTCCAGCAATAAGCTCCTTTGTAAAATGAACCAAATTGAAGCAGAACACATGGTCGGAGTGTCAGAATGCATAGATAGAAGGCAAATAAGCGTTCTATGGCTTTATTTCGCTCAGTTGCTTACTCTTGAGTAGAACTGCATATTCACTCCAGCAATAAGCACCTTTGTAAAATGAACCAAATTGAAGCAGAACACATTGTTGGAGTGTCAGAATGCATAGATAGGAGGCCAATAAGCGTTCTCTGGCTTTATTTCGCTGAGTTGCTTACTCTTGAGTAGAACTGCACATTCACTCCAGCAATAAGCACCTTCGTAAAATGAGCCAAATTGAAGCAGAACACATTGTTGGAGTGTCAGAATGCATAGATAGAATGCAAATATGCGTTCTTTGGCTTTAACCTTCGTAAAATGAGCCAAATTGAAGCAGAACACATTGTTGGAGTGTCAGAATGCATAGATGGAAGGCAAATAAGCGTACTATGGCTTTATTTCGCTTAGTTGCTTACTCTTGAGTAGAAATGCATCTGCTCTCCAGCAATAAGCTCCTTTGTAAAATGAACCAAATTGAAGCAGAACACATGGTCGGAGTGTCAGAATGTATAGATAGAAGGCAAATAAGCGTTCTATGGCTTTATTTCGCTCAGTTGCTTACTCTTGAGTAGAACTGCATATTCACTCCAGCAATAAGCACCTTTGTAAAATGAACCAAATTGAAGCAGAACACATTGTTGGAGTGTCAGAATGCATAGATAGAAGGCCAATAAGCGTTCTCTGGCTTTATTTCGCTGAGTTGCTTACTCTTGAGTAGAACTGCACATTCACTCCAGCAATAAGCACCTTCGTAAAATGAGCCAAATTGAAGCAGAACACATTGTTGGAGTGTCAGAATGCATAGATAGAATGCAAATATGCGTTCTTTGGCTTTAACCTTCGTAAAATGAGCCAAATTGAAGCAGAACACATTGTTGGAGTGTCAGAATGCATAGATGGAAGGCAAATAAGCGTTCTATGGCTTTATTTCGCTTAGTTGCTTACTCTTGAGTAGAAATGCATCTGCTCTCCAGAAATACGCACCTTTGTAAAATGAGCCAAATTGAAGCAGAACACATTGTTGGGGTGTCATAATGCATAGATAGAAGGCAAATAAGCGTTCTATGGCTTTATTTCGCTGAGTTGCTTACTCTTGAGTAGAACTGCATATTCACTCCAGCAAAAAGCACCTATGTAAAATGAGCCAAATTGAAGCAGAACACATTGTTGGAGTGTCAGAATGCATGGATAGAAGGCCAATAAGCGTTCTCTGGCTTTATTTCGCTGAGTTGCTTACTCTTGAGTAGAACTGCACATTCACTCCAGCAATAAGCACCTTCGTAAAATGAGCCAAATTGAAGCAGAACACATTGTTGGAGTGTCAGAATGCATAGATAGAATGCAAATATGCGTTCTTTGGCTTTAACCTTTGTAAAATGAGCCAAATTGAAGCAGAACACATTGTTGGAGTGTCAGAATGCATAGATGGAAGGCAAATAAGCGTACTATGGCTTTATTTCGCTTAGTTGCTTACTCTTGAGTAGAAATGCAGCTGCTCTCCAGCAATAAGCTCCTTTGTAAAATGAACCAAATTGAAGCAGAACACATGGTCGGAGTGTCAGAATGCATAGATAGAAGGCAAATAAGCGTTCTATGGCTTTATTTCGCTCAGTTGCTTACTCTTGAGTAGAACTGCATATTCACTCCAGCAATAAGCACCTTTGTAAAATGAACCAAATTGAAGCAGAACACATTGTTGGAGTGTCAGAATGCATAGATAGGAGGCCAATAAGCGTTCTCTGGCTTTATTTCGCTGAGTTGCTTACTCTTGAGTAGAACTGCACATTCACTCCAGCAATAAGCACCTTCGTAAAATGAGCCAAATTGAAGCAGAACACATTGTTGGAGTGTCAGAATGCATAGATAGAATGCAAATATGCGTTCTTTGGCTTTAACCTTCGTAAAATGAGCCAAATTGAAGCAGAACACATTGTTGGAGTGTCAGAATGCATAGATGGAAGGCAAATAAGCGTTCTATGGCTTTATTTCGCTTAGTTGCTTACTCTTGAGTAGAAATGCATCTGCTCTCCAGAAATACGCACCTTTGTAAAATGAGCCAAATTGAAGCAGAACACATTGTTGGAGTGTCATAATGCATAGATAGAAGGCAAATAAGCGTTCTATGGCTTTATTTCGCTGAGTTGCTTACTCTTGAGTAGAACTGCATATTCACTCCAGCAAAAAGCACCTTTGTAAAATGAGCCAAATTGAAGCAGAACACATTGTTGGAGTGTCAGAATGCATAGATAGAAGGCAAATAAGCGTTCTATGGCTTTATTTCGCTGAGTTGCTTACTCTTGAGTAGAAATGCATATTCACTCCAGCAAAAAGCACCTTTGTAAAATGAGCCAAATTGAAGCAGAACACATTGTTGGAGTGTCAGAATGCATAGATAGAATGCAAATATGCGTTCTTTGGCTTTAACCTTCGTAAAATGAGCCAAATTGAAGCAGAACACATGGTCGGAGTGTCAGAATGTATAGATAGGAGGCAAATAAGCGTTCTATGGCTTTATTTCGCTTAGTTGCTTACTCTTGAGTAGAACTGCATATTCACTCCAGCAATAAGCACCTTTGTAAAATGAACCAAATTGAAGCAGAACACATTGTTGGAGTGTCAGAATGCATAGATAGAAGGCCAATAAGCGTTCTCTGGCTTTATTTCGCTGAGTTGCTTACTCTTGAGTAGAACTGCACATTCACTCCAGCAATAAGCACCTTCGTAAAATGAGCCAAATTGAAGCAGAACACATTGTTGGAGTGTCAGAATGCATAGATAGAATGCAAATATGCGTTCTTTGGCTTTAACCTTCGTAAAATGAGCCAAATTGAAGCAGAACACATTGTTGGAGTGTCAGAATGCATAGATGGAAGGCAAATAAGCGTTCTATGGCTTTATTTCGCTTAGTTGCTTACTCTTGAGTAGAAATGCATCTGCTCTCCAGAAATACGCACCTTTGTAAAATGAGCCAAATTGAAGCAGAACACATTGTTGGGGTGTCATAATGCATAGATAGAAGGCAAATAAGCGTTCTATGGCTTTATTTCGCTGAGTTGCTTACTCTTGAGTAGAACTGCATATTCACTCCAGCAAAAAGCACCTATGTAAAATGAGCCAAATTGAAGCAGAACACATTGTTGGAGTGTCAGAATGCATGGATAGAAGGCCAATAAGCGTTCTCTGGCTTTATTTCGCTGAGTTGCTTACTCTTGAGTAGAACTGCACATTCACTCCAGCAATAAGCACCTTCGTAAAATGAGCCAAATTGAAGCAGAACACATTGTTGGAGTGTCAGAATGCATAGATAGAATGCAAATATGCGTTCTTTGGCTTTAACCTTTGTAAAATGAGCCAAATTGAAGCAGAACACATTGTTGGAGTGTCAGAATGCATAGATGGAAGGCAAATAAGCGTACTATGGCTTTATTTCGCTTAGTTGCTTACTCTTGAGTAGAAATGCATCTGCTCTCCAGCAATAAGCTCCTTTGTAAAATGAACCAAATTAAAGCAGAACACATGGTCGGAGTGTCAGAATGCATAGATAGAAGGCAAATAAGCGTTCTATGGCTTTATTTCGCTCAGTTGCTTACTCTTGAGTAGAACTGCATATTCACTCCAGCAATAAGCACCTTTGTAAAATGAACCAAATTGAAGCAGAACACATTGTTGGAGTGTCAGAATGCATAGATAGAATGCAAATATGCGTTCTTTGGCTTTAACCTTCGTAAAATGAGCCAAATTGAAGCAGAACACATTGTTGGAGTGTCAGAATGCATAGATGGAAGGCAAATAAGCGTTCTATGGCTTTATTTCGCTTAGTTGCTTACTCTTGAGTAGAAATGCATCTGCTCTCCAGAAATACGCACCTTTGTAAAATGAGCCAAATTGAAGCAGAACACATTGTTGGAGTGTCATAATGCATAGATAGAAGGCAAATAAGCGTTCTATGGCTTTATTTCGCTGAGTTGCTTACTCTTGAGTAGAACTGCATATTCACTCCAGCAAAAAGCACCTTTGTAAAATGAGCCAAATTGAAGCAGAACACATTGTTGGAGTGTCAGAATGCATAGATAGAAGGCAAATAAGCGTTCTATGGCTTTATTTCGCTGAGTTGCTTACTCTTGAGTAGAAATGCATATTCACTCCAGCAAAAAGCACCTTTGTAAAATGAGCCAAATTGAAGCAGAACACATTGTTGGAGTGTCAGAATGCATAGATAGAATGCAAATATGCGTTCTTTGGCTTTAACCTTCGTAAAATGAGCCAAATTGAAGCAGAACACATTGTTGGAGTGTCAGAATGCATAGATAGAAGGCCAATAAGCGTTCTCTGGCTTTATTTCGCTTAGTTGCTTACTCTTGAGTAGAAATGCATCTGCTCTCCAGCAATAAGCTCCTTTGTAAAATGAACCAAATTGAAGCAGAACACATGGTCGGAGTGTCAGAATGCATAGATAGAAGGCAAATAAGCGTTCTATGGCTTTATTTCGCTGAGTTGCTTACTCTTGAGTAGAACTGCATCTGCTCTCCAGGAATACGCACCTTTGTAAAATGAGCCAGATTGAAGCAGAACACATTGTTGGAGTGTCAGAATGCATAGATAGAAGGCAAATAAGCGTACTATGGCTTTATTTCGCTTAGTTGCTTACTCTTGAGTAGAAATGCATCTGCTCTCCAGCAATAAGCTCCTTTGTAAAATGAACCAAATTGAAGCAGAACACATGGTCGGAGTGTCAGAATGCATAGATAGAAGGCAAATAAGCGTTCTATGGCTTTATTTCGCTTAGTTGCTTACTCTTGAGTAGAACTGCATATCCACTCCAGCAATAAGCACCTTTGTAAAATGAACCAAATTGAAGCAGAACACATTGTTGGAGTGTCAGAATGAATAGATAGAAGGCCAATAAGCGTTCTCTGGCTTTATTTCGCTGAGTTGCTTACTCTTGAGTAGAACTGCACATTCACTCCAGCAATAAGCACCTTCGTAAAATGAGCCAAATTGAAGCAGAACACATTGTTGGAGTGTCAGAATGCATAGATAGAATGCAAATATGCGTTCTTTGGCTTTAACCTTTGTAAAATGAGCCAAATTGAATAAGAACACATTGTTGGAGTGTCAGAATGCATAGATGGAAGGCAAATAAGCGTACTATGGCTTTATTTCGCTTAGTTGCTTACTCTTGAGTAGAAATGCATCTGCTCTCCAGCAATAAGCTCCTTTGTAAAATGAACCAAATTGAAGCAGAACACATGGTCGGAGTGTCAGAATGCATAGATAGAAGGCAAATAAGCGTTCTATGGCTTTATTTCGCTGAGTTGCTTACTCTTGAGTAGAACTGCATATTCACTCCAGCAAAAAGCACCTTTGTAAAATGAGCCAAATTGAAGCAGAACACATTGTTGGAGTGTCAGAATGCATGGATAGAAGGCCAATAAGCGTTCTCTGGCTTTATTTCGCTGAGTTGCTTACTCTTGAGTAGAACTGCACATTCACTCCAGTAATAAGCACCTTCGTAAAATGAGCCAAATTGAAGCAGAACACATTGTTGGAGTGTCATAATGCATAGATAGAAGGCAAATAAGCGTTCTATGGCTTTATTTCGCTGAGTTGCTTACTCTTGAGTAGAACTGCATATTCACTGCAGCAAAAAGCACCTTTGTAAAATGAGCCAAATTGAAGCAGAACACATTGTTGGAGTGTCAGAATGCATAGATAGAAGGCAAATAAGCGTTCTATGGCTTTATTTCGCTTAGTTGCTTACTCTTGAGTAGAAATGCATCTGCACTTCAGAAATAAGCACCTTTGTAAAATGAGCCAAATTGAAGCAGAACACATTGTTGGAGTGTCAGAATGCATAATTAGAAGGCAAATAAGCGTTCTATGGCTGTATTTCGCTTTGTTGCTTACACTTGAGTAGAACTGCATATTCACTCCAGCAAAAAGCACCTTTGTAAAATGAGCCAAATTGAAGCAGAACACATTGTTGGAGTGTCAGAATGCATAGATAGAATGCAAATATGCGTTCTTTGGCTTTAACCTTCGTAAAATGAGCCAAATTGAAGCAGAACACATTGTTGGAGTGTCAGAATGCATAGATGGAAGGCAAATAAGCGTTCTATGGCTTTATTTCGCTTAGTTGCTTACTCTTGAGTAGAAATGCATCTGCTCTCCAGAAATACGCACCTTTGTAAAATGAGCCAAATTGAAGCAGAACACATTGTTGGAGTGTCATAATGCATAGATAGAAGGCAAATAAGCGTTCTATGGCTTTATTTCGCTGAGTTGCTTACTCTTGAGTAGAACTGCATATTCACTGCAGCAAAAAGCACCTTTGTAAAATGAGCCAAATTGAAGCAGAACACATTGTTGGAGTGTCAGAATGCATAGATAGAAGGCAAATAAGCGTTCTATGGCTTTATTTCGCTTAGTTGCTTACTCTTGAGTAGAAATGCATCTGCACTCCAGAAATAAGCACCTTTGTAAAATGAGCCAAATTGAAGCAGAACACATTGTTGGAGTGTCAGAATGCATAGATAGAAGGCAAATAAGCGTTCTATGGCTTTATTTCGCTGAGTTGCTTACTCTTGAGTAGAAATGCATATTCACTCCAGCAAAAAGCACCTTTGTAAAATGAGCCAAATTGAAGCAGAACACATTGTTGGAGTGTCAGAATGTATAGATAGAAGGCAAATAAGCGTTTTATGGCTATATTTCGCTTTGTTGCTTACACTTGAGTAGAAATGCATCTGCACTTCAGAAATAAGCACCTTTGTAAAATGAGCCAAATTGAAGCAGAACACATTGTTGGAGTGTCAGAATGCATAATTAGAAGGCAAATAAGCGTTCTATGGCTTTATTTCGCTTAGTTGCTTACTCTTTAGTAGAAATGCATATGCACTCCAGAAATAAGCACCTTTGTAAAATGAGCCAAATTGAAGCAGAACACATTGTTGGAGTGTCAGAATGCATGGATAGAAGGCCAATAAGCGTTCTCTGGCTTTATTTCGTTGAGTTGCTTACTCTTGAGTAGAACTGCACATTCACTCCAGCAATAAGCACCTTCGTAAAATGAGCCAAATTGAAGCAGAACACATTGTTGGAGTGTCAGAATGCATAGATAGAATGCAAATATGCGTTCTTTGGCTTTAACCTTTGTAAAATGAGCCAAATTGAAGCAGAACACATTGTTGGAGTGTCAGAATGCATAGATGGAAGGCAAATAAGCGTACTATGGCTTTATTTCGCTTAGTTGCTTACTCTTGAGTAGAAATGCATCTGCTCTCCAGCAATAAGCTCCTTTGTAAAATGAACCAAATTGAAGCAGAACACATGGTCGGAGTGTCAGAATGCATAGATCGAAGGCAAATAAGCGTACTATGGCTTTATTTCGCTTAGTTGCTTACTCTTGAGTAGAAATGCATCTGCTCTCCAGCAATAAGCTCCTTTGTAAAATGAACCAAATTGAAGCAGAACACATTGTTGGAGTGTCAGAATGCATAATTAGAAGGCAAATAAGCGTACTATGGCTTTATTTCGCTTAGTTGCTTACTCTTGAGTAGAAATGCATCTGCTCTCCAGCAATAAGCTCCTTTGTAAAATGAACCAAATTGAAGCAGAACACATGGTCGGAGTGTCAGAATGCATAGATAGAAGGCAAATAAGCGTTCTATGGCTTTATTTCGCTTAGTTGCTTACTCTTGAGTAGAACTGCATATTCACTCCAGCAATAAGCACCTTTGTAAAATGAACCAAATTGAAGCAGAACACATTGTTGGAGTGTCAGAATGCATAGATAGAAGGCCAATAAGCGTTCTCTGGCTTTATTTCGCTGAGTTGCTTACTCTTGAGTAGAACTGCACATTCACTCCAGCAATAAGCACCTTCGTAAAATGAGCCAAATTGAAGCAGAACACATTGTTGGAGTTTCAGAATGCATAGATAGAATGCAAATATGCGTTCTTTGGCTTTAACCTTTGTAAAATGAGCCAAATTGAAGCAGAACACATTGTTGGAGTGTCAGAATGCATAGATGGAAGGCAAATAAGCGTTCTATGGCTTTATTTCGCTTAGTTGCTTACTCTTGAGTAGAAATGCATCTGCTCTCCAGAAATACGCACCTTTGTAAAATGAGCCAAATTGAAGCAGAACACATTGTTGGAGTGTCATAATGCATAGATAGAAGGCAAATAAGCGTTCTATGGCTTTATTTCGCTGAGTTGCTTACTCTTGAGTAGAACTGCATATTCAGTCCAGCAAAAAGCACCTTTGTAAAATGAGCCAAATTGAAGCAGAACACATTGTTGGAGTGTCAGAATGCATAGATAGAAGGCAAATAAGCTTTCTATGGCTTTATTTCGCTTAGTTGCTTACTCTTGAGTAGAAATGCATCTGCTCTCCAGAAATAAGCACCTTTGTAAAATGAGCCAAATTGAAGCAGAACACATTGTTGGAGTGTCAGAATGCATAGATAGAAGGCAAATAAGCGTTCTATGGCTTTATTTCGCTGAGTTGCTTACTCTTGAGTAGAAATGCATATTCACTCCAGCAAAAAGCACCTTTCTAAAATGAGCCAAATTGAAGCAGAACACATTGTTGGAGTGTCAGAATGTATAGATAGAAGGCAAATAAGCGTTTTATGGCTGTATTTCGCTTTGTTGCTTACACTTGAGTAGAAATGCATCTGCACTTCAGAAATAAGCACCTTTGTAAAATGAGCCAAATTGAAGCAGAACACATTGTTGGAGTGTCAGAATGCATAATTAGAAAGCAAATAAGCGTTCTATGGCTTTATTTCGCTTAGTTGCTTACTCTTGAGTAGAAATGCATATGCACTCCAGAAATAAGCACCTTTGTAAAATGAGCCAAATTGAAGCAGAACACATTGTTGGAGTGTCAGAATGCATAGATAGAAGGCAAATAAGCGTTCTATGGCTTTATTTCGCTGAGTTGCTTACTCTTGAGTAGAACTGCATATTCACTCCAGCAAAAAGCACCTATGTAAAATGAGCCAAATTGAAGCAGAACACATTGTTGGAGTGTCAGAATGCATGGATAGAAGGCCAATAAGCGTTCTCTGGCTTTATTTCGCTGAGTTGCTTACTCTTGAGTAGAACTGCACATTCACTCCAGCAATAAGCACCTTCGTAAAATGAGCCAAATTGAAGCAGAACACATTGTTGGAGTGTCAGAATGCATAGATAGAATGCAAATATGCGTTCTTTGGCTTTAACCTTTGTAAAATGAGCCAAATTGAAGCAGAACACATTGTTGGAGTGTCAGAATGCATAGATGGAAGGCAAATAAGCGTACTATGGCTTTATTTCGCTTAGTTGCTTACTCTTGAGTAGAAATGCATCTGCTCTCCAGCAATAAGCTCCTTTGTAAAATGAACCAAATTGAAGCAGAACACATGGTCGGAGTGTCAGAATGCATAGATAGAAGGCAAATAAGCGTTCTATGGCTTTATTTCGCTCAGTTGCTTACTCTTGAGTAGAACTGCATATTCACTCCAGCAATAAGCACCTTTGTAAAATGAACCAAATTGAAGCAGAACACATTGTTGGAGTGTCAGAATGCATAGATAGAATGCAAATATGCGTTCTTTGGCTTTAACCTTCGTAAAATGAGCCAAATTGAAGCAGAACACATTGTTGGAGTGTCAGAATGCATAGATGGAAGGCAAATAAGCGTTCTATGGCTTTATTTCGCTTAGTTGCTTACTCTTGAGTAGAAATGCATCTGCTCTCCAGAAATACGCACCTTTGTAAAATGAGCCAAATTGAAGCAGAACACATTGTTGGAGTGTCATAATGCATAGATAGAAGGCAAATAAGCGTTCTATGGCTTTATTTCGCTGAGTTGCTTACTCTTGAGTAGAACTGCATATTCACTCCAGCAAAAAGCACCTTTGTAAAATGAGCCAAATTGAAGCAGAACACATTGTTGGAGTGTCAGAATGCATAGATAGAAGGCAAATAAGCGTTCTATGGCTTTATTTCGCTGAGTTGCTTACTCTTGAGTAGAAATGCATATTCACTCCAGCAAAAAGCACCTTTGTAAAATGAGCCAAATTGAAGCAGAACACATTGTTGGAGTGTCAGAATGCATAGATAGAATGCAAATATGCGTTCTTTGGCTTTAACCTTCGTAAAATGAGCCAAATTGAAGCAGAACACATTGTTGGAGTGTCAGAATGCATAGATAGAAGGCCAATAAGCGTTCTCTGGCTTTATTTCGCTTAGTTGCTTACTCTTGAGTAGAAATGCATCTGCTCTCCAGCAATAAGCTCCTTTGTAAAATGAACCAAATTGAAGCAGAACACATGGTCGGAGTGTCAGAATGCATAGATAGAAGGCAAATAAGCGTTCTATGGCTTTATTTCGCTGAGTTGCTTACTCTTGAGTAGAACTGCATCTGCTCTCCAGGAATACGCACCTTTGTAAAATGAGCCAGATTGAAGCAGAACACATTGTTGGAGTGTCAGAATGCATAGATAGAAGGCAAATAAGCGTACTATGGCTTTATTTCGCTTAGTTGCTTACTCTTGAGTAGAAATGCATCTGCTCTCCAGCAATAAGCTCCTTTGTAAAATGAACCAAATTGAAGCAGAACACATTGTTGGAGTGTCAGAATGCATAATTAGAAGGCAAATAAGCGTACTATGGCTTTATTTCGCTTAGTTGCTTACTCTTGAGTAGAAATGCATCTGCTCTCCAGCAATAAGCTCCTTTGTAAAATGAACCAAATTGAAGCAGAACACATGGTCGGAGTGTCAGAATGCATAGATAGAAGGCAAATAAGCGTTCTATGGCTTTATTTCGCTTAGTTGCTTACTCTTGAGTAGAACTGCATATTCACTCCAGCAATAAGCACCTTTGTAAAATGAACCAAATTGAAGCAGAACACATTGTTGGAGTGTCAGAATGCATAGATAGAAGGCCAATAAGCGTTCTCTGGCTTTATTTCGCTGAGTTGCTTACTCTTGAGTAGAACTGCACATTCACTCCAGCAATAAGCACCTTCGTAAAATGAGCCAAATTGAAGCAGAACACATTGTTGGAGTTTCAGAATGCATAGATAGAATGCAAATATGCGTTCTTTGGCTTTAACCTTTGTAAAATGAGCCAAATTGAAGCAGAACACATTGTTGGAGTGTCAGAATGCATAGATGGAAGGCAAATAAGCGTTCTATGGCTTTATTTCGCTTAGTTGCTTACTCTTGAGTAGAAATGCATCTGCTCTCCAGAAATACGCACCTTTGTAAAATGAGCTAAATTGAAGCAGAACACATTGTTGGAGTGTCATAATGCATAGATAGAAGGCAAATAAGCGTTCTATGGCTTTATTTCGCTGAGTTGCTTACTCTTGAGTAGAACTGCATATTCAGTCCAGCAAAAAGCACCTTTGTAAAATGAGCCAAATTGAAGCAGAACACATTGTTGGAGTGTCAGAATGCATAGATAGAAGGCAAATAAGCTTTCTATGGCTTTATTTCGCTTAGTTGCTTACTCTTGAGTAGAAATGCATCTGCTCTCCAGAAATAAGCACCTTTGTAAAATGAGCCAAATTGAAGCAGAACACATTGTTGGAGTGTCAGAATGCATAGATAGAAGGCAAATAAGCGTTCTATGGCTTTATTTCGCTGAGTTGCTTACTCTTGAGTAGAAATGCATATTCACTCCAGCAAAAAGCACCTTTCTAAAATGAGCCAAATTGAAGCAGAACACATTGTTGGAGTGTCAGAATGTATAGATAGAAGGCAAATAAGCGTTTTATGGCTGTATTTCGCTTTGTTGCTTACACTTGAGTAGAAATGCATCTGCACTTCAGAAATAAGCACCTTTGTAAAATGAGCCAAATTGAAGCAGAACACATTGTTGGAGTGTCAGAATGCATAATTAGAAAGCAAATAAGCGTTCTATGGCTTTATTTCGCTTAGTTGCTTACTCTTGAGTAGAAATGCATATGCACTCCAGAAATAAGCACCTTTGTAAAATGAGCCAAATTGAAGCAGAACACATTGTTGGAGTGTCAGAATGCATGGATAGAAGGCCAATAAGCGTTCTCTGGCTTTATTTCGCTGAGTTGCTTACTCTTGAGTAGAACTGCACATTCACTCCAGCAATAAGCACCTTCGTAAAATGAGCCAAATTGAAGCAGAACACATTGTTGGAGTGTCAGAATGCATAGATAGAATGCAAATATGCGTTCTTTGGCTTTAACCTTTGTAAAATGAGCCAAATTGAAGCAGAACACATTGTTGGAGTGTCAGAATGCATAGATGGAAGGCAAATAAGCGTACTATGGCTTTATTTCGCTTAGTTGCTTACTCTTGAGTAGAAATGCATCTGCTCTCCAGCAATAAGCTCCTTTGTAAAATGAACCAAATTGAAGCAGAACACATGGTCGGAGTGTCAGAATGCATAGATCGAAGGCAAATAAGCGTACTATGGCTTTATTTCGCTTAGTTGCTTACTCTTGAGTAGAAATGCATCTGCTCTCCAGCAATAAGCTCCTTTGTAAAATGAACCAAATTGAAGCAGAACACATTGTTGGAGTGTCAGAATGCATAATTAGAAGGCAAATAAGCGTACTATGGCTTTATTTCGCTTAGTTGCTTACTCTTGAGTAGAAATGCATCTGCTCTCCAGCAATAAGCTCCTTTGTAAAATGAACCAAATTGAAGCAGAACACATGGTCGGAGTGTCAGAATGCATAGATAGAAGGCAAATAAGCGTTCTATGGCTTTATTTCGCTTAGTTGCTTACTCTTGAGTAGAACTGCATATTCACTCCAGCAATAAGCACCTTTGTAAAATGAACCAAATTGAAGCAGAACACATTGTTGGAGTGTCAGAATGCATAGATAGAAGGCCAATAAGCGTTCTCTGGCTTTATTTCGCTGAGTTGCTTACTCTTGAGTAGAACTGCACATTCACTCCAGCAATAAGCACCTTCGTAAAATGAGCCAAATTGAAGCAGAACACATTGTTGGAGTTTCAGAATGCATAGATAGAATGCAAATATGCGTTCTTTGGCTTTAACCTTTGTAAAATGAGCCAAATTGAAGCAGAACACATTGTTGGAGTGTCAGAATGCATAGATGGAAGGCAAATAAGCGTTCTATGGCTTTATTTCGCTTAGTTGCTTACTCTTGAGTAGAAATGCATCTGCTCTCCAGAAATACGCACCTTTGTAAAATGAGCCAAATTGAAGCAGAACACATTGTTGGAGTGTCATAATGCATAGATAGAAGGCAAATA
The DNA here is from genome assembly GCF_963506605.1 of Zootoca vivipara. Taxonomy (NCBI): domain Eukaryota; kingdom Metazoa; phylum Chordata; class Lepidosauria; order Squamata; family Lacertidae; genus Zootoca; species Zootoca vivipara. The sequence continues at coordinate 5,179,126 of NC_083293.1, read as the reverse complement.
AGCGTTCTATGGCTTTATTTCGCTGAGTTGCTTACTCTTGAGTAGAACTGCATATTCAGTCCAGCAAAAAGCACCTTTGTAAAATGAGCCAAATTGAAGCAGAACACATTGTTGGAGTGTCAGAATGCATAGATAGAAGGCAAATAAGCTTTCTATGGCTTTATTTCGCTTAGTTGCTTACTCTTGAGTAGAAATGCATCTGCTCTCCAGCAAAAAGCACCTTTCTAAAATGAGCCAAATTGAAGCAGAACACATTGTTGGAGTGTCAGAATGTATAGATAGAAGGCAAATAAGCGTTTTATGGCTGTATTTCGCTTTGTTGCTTACACTTGAGTAGAAATGCATCTGCACTTCAGAAATAAGCACCTTTGTAAAATGAGCCAAATTGAAGCAGAACACATTGTTGGAGTGTCAGAATGCATAATTAGAAAGCAAATAAGCGTTCTATGGCTTTATTTCGCTTAGTTGCTTACTCTTGAGTAGAAATGCATCTGCACTCCAGAAATAAGCACCTTTGTAAAATGAGCCAAATTGAAGCAGAACACATTGTTGGAGTGTCAGAATGCATGGATAGAAGGCCAATAAGCGTTCTCTGGCTTTATTTCGCTGAGTTGCTTACTCTTGAGTAGAACTGCACATTCACTCCAGCAATAAGCACCTTCGTAAAATGAGCCAAATTGAAGCAGAACACATTGTTGGAGTGTCAGAATGCATAGATAGAATGCAAATATGCGTTCTTTGGCTTTAACCTTCGTAAAATGAGCCAAATTGAAGCAGAACACATTGTTGGAGTGTCAGAATGCATAGATGGAAGGCAAATAAGCGTTCTATGGCTTTATTTCGCTTAGTTGCTTACTCTTGAGTAGAAATGCATCTGCTCTCCAGAAATACGCACCTTTGTAAAATGAGCCAAATTGAAGCAGAACACATTGTTGGAGTGTCATAATGCATAGATAGAAGGCAAATAAGCGTTCTATGGCTTTATTTCGCTGAGTTGCTTACTCTTGAGTAGAACTGCATATTCACTGCAGCAAAAAGCACCTTTGTAAAATGAGCCAAATTGAAGCAGAACACATTGTTGGAGTGTCAGAATGCATAGATAGAAGGCAAATAAGCGTTCTATGGCTTTATTTCGCTTAGCTGCTTACTCTTGAGTAGAAATGCATCTGCACTCCAGAAATAAGCACCTTTGTAAAATGAGCCAAATTGAAGCAGAACACATTGTTGGAGTGTCAGAATGCATAGATAGAAGGCAAATAAGCGTTCTATGGCTTTATTTCGCTGAGTTGCTTACTCTTGAGTAGAAATGCATATTCACTCCAGCAAAAAGCACCTTTGTAAAATGAGCCAAATTGAAGCAGAACACATTGTTGGAGTGTCAGAATGTATAGATAGAAGGCAAATAAGCGTTTTATGGCTGTATTTCGCTTTGTTGCTTACACTTGAGTAGAAATGCATCTGCACTTCAGAAATAAGCACCTTTGTAAAATGAGCCAAATTGAAGCAGAACACATTGTTGGAGTGTCAGAATGCATAGATAGAAGGCAAATAAGCGTTCTATGGCTTTATTTCGCTTAGTTGCTTACTCTTTAGTAGAAATGCATATGCACTCCAGAAATAAGCACCTTTGTAAAATGAGCCAAATTGAAGCAGAACACATTGTTGGAGTGTCAGAATGCATGGATAGAAGGCCAATAAGCGTTCTCTGGCTTTATTTCGTTGAGTTGCTTACTCTTGAGTAGAACTGCACATTCACTCCAGCAATAAGCACCTTCGTAAAATGAGCCAAATTGAAGCAGAACACATTGTTGGAGTGTCAGAATGCATAGATAGAATGCAAATATGCGTTCTTTGGCTTTAACCTTTGTAAAATGAGCCAAATTGAAGCAGAACACATTGTTGGAGTGTCAGAATGCATAGATGGAAGGCAAATAAGCGTACTATGGCTTTATTTCGCTTAGTTGCTTACTCTTGAGTAGAAATGCATCTGCTCTCCAGCAATAAGCTCCTTTGTAAAATGAACCAAATTGAAGCAGAACACATGGTCGGAGTGTCAGAATGCATAGATCGAAGGCAAATAAGCGTACTATGGCTTTATTTCGCTTAGTTGCTTACTCTTGAGTAGAAATGCATCTGCTCTCCAGCAATAAGCTCCTTTGTAAAATGAACCAAATTGAAGCAGAACACATTGTTGGAGTGTCAGAATGCATAATTAGAAGGCAAATAAGCGTACTATGGCTTTATTTCGCTTAGTTGCTTACTCTTGAGTAGAAATGCATCTGCTCTCCAGCAATAAGCTCCTTTGTAAAATGAACCAAATTGAAGCAGAACACATGGTCGGAGTGTCAGAATGCATAGATAGAAGGCAAATAAGCGTTCTATGGCTTTATTTCGCTTAGTTGCTTACTCTTGAGTAGAACTGCATATTCACTCCAGCAATAAGCACCTTTGTAAAATGAACCAAATTGAAGCAGAACACATTGTTGGAGTGTCAGAATGCATAGATAGAAGGCCAATAAGCGTTCTCTGGCTTTATTTCGCTGAGTTGCTTACTCTTGAGTAGAACTGCACATTCACTCCAGCAATAAGCACCTTCGTAAAATGAGCCAAATTGAAGCAGAACACATTGTTGGAGTTTCAGAATGCATAGATAGAATGCAAATATGCGTTCTTTGGCTTTAACCTTTGTAAAATGAGCCAAATTGAAGCAGAACACATTGTTGGAGTGTCAGAATGCATAGATGGAAGGCAAATAAGCGTTCTATGGCTTTATTTCGCTTAGTTGCTTACTCTTGAGTAGAAATGCATCTGCTCTCCAGAAATACGCACCTTTGTAAAATGAGCCAAATTGAAGCAGAACACATTGTTGGAGTGTCATAATGCATAGATAGAAGGCAAATAAGCGTTCTATGGCTTTATTTCGCTGAGTTGCTTACTCTTGAGTAGAACTGCATATTCAGTCCAGCAAAAAGCACCTTTGTAAAATGAGCCAAATTGAAGCAGAACACATTGTTGGAGTGTCAGAATGCATAGATAGAAGGCAAATAAGCTTTCTATGGCTTTATTTCGCTTAGTTGCTTACTCTTGAGTAGAAATGCATATTCACTCCAGCAAAAAGCACCTTTGTAAAATGAGACAAATTGAAGCAGAACACATTGTTGGAGTGTCAGAATGTATAGATAGAAGGCAAATAAGCGTTTTATGGCTGTATTTCGCTTTGTTGCTTACACTTGAGTAGAAATGCATCTGCACTTCAGAAATAAGCACCTTTGTAAAATGAGCCAAATTGAAGCAGAACACATTGTTGGAGTGTCAGAATGCATAGATAGAAGGCAAATAAGCGTTCTATGGCTTTATTTCGCTTAGTTGCTTACTCTTGAGTAGAAATGCATCTGCACTCCAGAAATAAGCACCTTTGTAAAATGAGCCAAATTGAAGCAGAACACATTGTTGGAGTGTCAGAATGCATAGATAGAAGGCAAATAAGCGTTCTATGGCTTTATTTCGCTTAGTTGCTTACTCTTTAGTAGAAATGCATATGCACTCCAGAAATAAGCACCTTTGTAAAATGAGCCAAATTGAAGCAGAACACATTGTTGGAGTGTCAGAATGCATGGATAGAAGGCCAATAAGCGTTCTCTGGCTTTATTTCGTTGAGTTGCTTACTCTTGAGTAGAACTGCACATTCACTCCAGCAATAAGCACCTTCGTAAAATGAGCCAAATTGAAGCAGAACACATTGTTGGAGTGTCAGAATGCATAGATAGAATGCAAATATGCGTTCTTTGGCTTTAACCTTTGTAAAATGAGCCAAATTGAAGCAGAACACATTGTTGGAGTGTCAGAATGCATAGATGGAAGGCAAATAAGCGTACTATGGCTTTATTTCGCTTAGTTGCTTACTCTTGAGTAGAAATGCATCTGCTCTCCAGCAATAAGCTCCTTTGTAAAATGAACCAAATTGAAGCAGAACACATGGTCGGAGTGTCAGAATGCATAGATCGAAGGCAAATAAGCGTACTATGGCTTTATTTCGCTTAGTTGCTTACTCTTGAGTAGAAATGCATCTGCTCTCCAGCAATAAGCTCCTTTGTAAAATGAACCAAATTGAAGCAGAACACATTGTTGGAGTGTCAGAATGCATAATTAGAAGGCAAATAAGCGTACTATGGCTTTATTTCGCTTAGTTGCTTACTCTTGAGTAGAAATGCATCTGCTCTCCAGCAATAAGCTCCTTTGTAAAATGAACCAAATTGAAGCAGAACACATGGTCGGAGTGTCAGAATGCATAGATAGAAGGCAAATAAGCGTTCTATGGCTTTATTTCGCTTAGTTGCTTACTCTTGAGTAGAACTGCATATTCACTCCAGCAATAAGCACCTTTGTAAAATGAACCAAATTGAAGCAGAACACATTGTTGGAGTGTCAGAATGCATAGATAGAAGGCCAATAAGCGTTCTCTGGCTTTATTTCGCTGAGTTGCTTACTCTTGAGTAGAACTGCACATTCACTCCAGCAATAAGCACCTTCGTAAAATGAGCCAAATTGAAGCAGAACACATTGTTGGAGTTTCAGAATGCATAGATAGAATGCAAATATGCGTTCTTTGGCTTTAACCTTTGTAAAATGAGCCAAATTGAAGCAGAACACATTGTTGGAGTGTCAGAATGCATAGATGGAAGGCAAATAAGCGTTCTATGGCTTTATTTCGCTTAGTTGCTTACTCTTGAGTAGAAATGCATCTGCTCTCCAGAAATACGCACCTTTGTAAAATGAGCCAAATTGAAGCAGAACACATTGTTGGAGTGTCATAATGCATAGATAGAAGGCAAATAAGCGTTCTATGGCTTTATTTCGCTGAGTTGCTTACTCTTGAGTAGAACTGCATATTCAGTCCAGCAAAAAGCACCTTTGTAAAATGAGCCAAATTGAAGCAGAACACATTGTTGGAGTGTCAGAATGCATAGATAGAAGGCAAATAAGCTTTCTATGGCTTTATTTCGCTTAGTTGCTTACTCTTGAGTAGAAATGCATCTGCTCTCCAGAAATAAGCACCTTTGTAAAATGAGCCAAATTGAAGCAGAACACATTGTTGGAGTGTCAGAATGCATAGATAGAAGGCAAATAAGCGTTCTATGGCTTTATTTCGCTGAGTTGCTTACTCTTGAGTAGAAATGCATATTCACTCCAGCAAAAAGCACCTTTCTAAAATGAGCCAAATTGAAGCAGAACACATTGTTGGAGTGTCAGAATGTATAGATAGAAGGCAAATAAGCGTTTTATGGCTGTATTTCGCTTTGTTGCTTACACTTGAGTAGAAATGCATCTGCACTTCAGAAATAAGCACCTTTGTAAAATGAGCCAAATTGAAGCAGAACACATTGTTGGAGTGTCAGAATGCATAATTAGAAAGCAAATAAGCGTTCTATGGCTTTATTTCGCTTAGTTGCTTACTCTTGAGTAGAAATGCATCTGCACTCCAGAAATAAGCACCTTTGTAAAATGAGCCAAATTGAAGCAGAACACATTGTTGGAGTGTCAGAATGCATGGATAGAAGGCCAATAAGCGTTCTCTGGCTTTATTTCGCTGAGTTGCTTACTCTTGAGTAGAACTGCACATTCACTCCAGCAATAAGCACCTTCGTAAAATGAGCCAAATTGAAGCAGAACACATTGTTGGAGTGTCAGAATGCATAGATGGAAGGCAAATAAGCGTACTATGGCTTTATTTCGCTTAGTTGCTTACTCTTGAGTAGAAATGCATCTGCTCTCCAGCAATAAGCTCCTTTGTAAAATGAACCAAATTGAAGCAGAACACATGGTCGGAGTGTCAGAATGCATAGATAGAAGGCAAATAAGCGTTCTATGGCTTTATTTCGCTTAGTTGCTTACTCTTGAGTAGAACTGCATATTCACTCCAGCAATAAGCACCTTTGTAAAATGAACCAAATTGAAGCAGAACACATTGTTGGAGTGTCAGAATGCATAGATAGAAGGCCAATAAGCGTTCTCTGGCTTTATTTCGCTGAGTTGCTTACTCTTGAGTAGAACTGCACATTCACTCCAGCAATAAGCACCTTCGTAAAATGAGCCAAATTGAAGCAGAACACATTGTTGGAGTGTCAGAATGCATAGATAGAATGCAAATATGCGTTCTTTGGCTTTAACCTTTGTAAAATGAGCCAAATTGAAGCAGAACACATTGTTGGAGTGTCAGAATGCATAGATAGAAGGCAAATAAGCGTTCTATGGCTTTATTTCGCTGAGTTGCTTACTCTTGAGTAGAACTGCATATTCACTCCAGCAAAAAGCACCTTTGTAAAATGAGCCAAATTGAAGCAGAACACATTGTTGGAGTGTCAGAATGCATAGATAGAAGGCAAATAAGCGTTCTATGGCTTTATTTCACTTAGTTGCTTACTCTTGAGTAGAAATGCATCTGCTCTCCAGAAATAAGCACCTTTGTAAAATGAGCCAAATTGAAGCAGAACACATTATTGGAGTGTCAGAATGCATAGATAGAAGGCAAATAAGCGTTCTATGGCTTTATTTCGCTGAGTTGCTTACTCTTGAGTAGAAATGCATATTCACTCCAGCAAAAAGCACCTTTGTAAAATGAGCCAAATTGAAGCAGAACACATTGTTGGAGTGTCAGAATGCATAGATAGAATGCAAATATGCGTTCTTTGGCTTTAACCTTCGTAAAATGAGCCAAATTGAAGCAGAACACATTGTTGGAGTGTCAGAATGCATAGATAGAATGCAAATATGCGTTCTTTGGCTTTAACCTTTGTAAAATGAGCCAAATTGAAGCAGAACACATTGTTGGAGTGTCAGAATGCATAGATAGAAGGCAAATAAGCGTTCTATGGCTTTATTTCGCTGAGTTGCTTACTCTTGAGTAGAACTGCATATTCACTCCAGCAAAAAGCACCTTTGTAAAATGAGCCAAATTGAAGCAGAACACATTGTTGGAGTGTCAGAATGCATAGATAGAAGGCAAATAAGCGTTCTATGGCTTTATTTCACTTAGTTGCTTACTCTTGAGTAGAAATGCATCTGCTCTCCAGAAATAAGCACCTTTGTAAAATGAGCCAAATTGAAGCAGAACACATTATTGGAGTGTCAGAATGCATAGATAGAAGGCAAATAAGCGTTCTATGGCTTTATTTCGCTGAGTTGCTTACTCTTGAGTAGAAATGCATATTCACTCCAGCAAAAAGCACCTTTGTAAAATGAGCCAAATTGAAGCAGAACACATTGTTGGAGTGTCAGAATGCATAGATAGAATGCAAATATGCGTTCTTTGGCTTTAACCTTCGTAAAATGAGCCAAATTGAAGCAGAACACATTGTTGGAGTGTCAGAATGCATAGATAGAAGGCCAATAAGCGTTCTCTGGCTTTATTTCGCTTAGTTGCTTACTCTTGAGTAGAAATGCATCTGCTCTCCAGCAATAAGCTCCTTTGTAAAATGAACCAAATTGAAGCAGAACACATGGTCGGAGTGTCAGAATGCATAGATAGAAGGCAAATAAGCGTTCTATGGCTTTATTTCGCTTAGTTGCTTACTCTTGAGTAGAACTGCATCTGCTCTCCAGGAATACGCACCTTTGTAAAATGAGCCAGATTGAAGCAGAACACATTGTTGGAGTGTCAGAATGCATAGATAGAAGGCAAATAAGCGTACTATGGCTTTATTTCGCTTAGTTGCTTACTCTTGAGTAGAAATGCATCTGCTCTCCAGCAATAAGCTCCTTTGTAAAATGAACCAAATTGAAGCAGAACACATGGTCGGAGTGTCAGAATGCATAGATAGAAGGCAAATAAGCGTTCTATGGCTTGATTTCGCTTAGTTGCTTACTCTTGAGTAGAACTGCATATTCACTCCAGCAATAAGCACCTTTGTAAAATGAACCAAATTGAAGCAGAACACATTGTTGGAGTGTCAGAATGAATAGATAGAAGGCCAATAAGCGTTCTCTGGCTTTATTTCGCTGAGTTGCTTACTCTTGAGTAGAACTGCACATTCACTCCAGCAATAAGCACCTTCGTAAAATGAGCCAAATTGAAGCAGAACACATTGTTGGAGTGTCAGAATGCATAGATAGAATGCAAATATGCGTTCTTTGGCTTTAACCTTTGTAAAATGAGCCAAATTGAATAAGAACACATTGTTGGAGTGTCAGAATGCATAGATGGAAGGCAAATAAGCGTACTATGGCTTTATTTCGCTTAGTTGCTTACTCTTGAGTAGAAATGCATCTGCTCTCCAGCAATAAGCTCCTTTGTAAAATGAACCAAATTGAAGCAGAACACATGGTCGGAGTGTCAGAATGCATAGATAGAAGGCAAATAAGCGTTCTACGGCTTTATTTCGCTTAGTTGCTTACTCTTGAGTAGAACTGCATATTCACTCCAGCAATAAGCACCTTTGTAAAATGAGCCAAATTGAAGCAGAACACATTGTTGGAGTGTCAGAATGCATGGATAGAAGGCCAATAAGCGTTCTCTGGCTTTATTTCGCTGAGTTGCTTACTCTTGAGTAGAACTGCACATTCACTCCAGCAATAAGCACCTTCGTAAAATGAGCCAAATTGAAGCAGAACACATTGTTGGAGTGTCAGAATGCATAGATAGAATGCAAATATGCGTTCTTTGGCTTTAACCTTTGTAAAATGAGCCAAATTGAAGCAGAACACATTGTTGGAGTGTCAGAATGCATAGATGGAAGGCAAATAAGCGTACTATGGCTTTATTTCGCTTAGTTGCTTACTCTTGAGTAGAAATGCATCTGCTCTCCAGCAATAAGCTCCTTTGTAAAATGAACCAAATTGAAGCAGAACACATGGTCGGAGTGTCAGAATGCATAGATAGAAGGCAAATAAGCGTTCTATGGCTTTATTTCGCTCAGTTGCTTACTCTTGAGTAGAACTGCATATTCACTCCAGCAATAAGCACCTTTGTAAAATGAACCAAATTGAAGCAGAACACATTGTTGGAGTGTCAGAATGCATAGATAGAAGGCCAATAAGCGTTCTCTGGCTTTATTTCGCTGAGTTGCTTACTCTTGAGTAGAACTGCACATTCACTCCAGCAATAAGCACCTTCGTAAAATGAGCCAAATTGAAGCAGAACACATTGTTGGAGTGTCAGAATGCATAGATAGAATGCAAATATGCGTTCTTTGGCTTTAACCTTCGTAAAATGAGCCAAATTGAAGCAGAACACATTGTTGGAGTGTCAGAATGCATAGATGGAAGGCAAATAAGCGTTCTATGGCTTTATTTCGCTTAGTTGCTTACTCTTGAGTAGAAATGCATCTGCTCTCCAGAAATACGCACCGTTGTAAAATGAGCCAAATTGAAGCAGAACACATTGTTGGAGTGTCATAATGCATAGATAGAAGGCAAATAAGCGTTCTATGGCTTTATTTCGCTGAGTTGCTTACTCTTGAGTAGAAATGCATATTCACTCCAGCAAAAAGCACCTTTGTAAAATGAGCCAAATTGAAGCAGAACACATTGTTGGAGTGTCAGAATGTATAGATAGAAGGCAAATAAGCGTTTTATGGCTGTATTTCGCTTTGTTGCTTACACTTGAGTAGAAATGCATCTGCACTTCAGAAATAAGCACCTTTGTAAAATGAGCCAAATTGAAGCAGAACACATTGTTGGAGTGTCAGAATGCATAATTAGAAGGCAAATAAGCGTTCTATGGCTTTATTTCGCTTAGTTGCTTACTCTTTAGTAGAAATGCATCTGCACTCCAGAAATAAGCACCTTTGTAAAATGAGCCAAATTGAAGCAGAACACATTGTTGGAGTGTCAGAATGCATGGATAGAAGGCCAATAAGCGTTCTCTGGCTTTATTTCGTTGAGTTGCTTACTCTTGAGTAGAACTGCACATTCACTCCAGCAATAAGCACCTTCGTAAAATGAGCCAAATTGAAGCAGAACACATTGTTGGAGTGTCAGAATGCATAGATAGAATGCAAATATGCGTTCTTTGGCTTTAACCTTTGTAAAATGAGCCAAATTGAAGCAGAACACATTGTTGGAGTGTCAGAATGCATAGATGGAAGGCAAATAAGCGTACTATGGCTTTATTTCGCTTAGTTGCTTACTCTTGAGTAGAAATGCATCTGCTCTCCAGCAATAAGCTCCTTTGTAAAATGAACCAAATTGAAGCAGAACACATGGTCGGAGTGTCAGAATGTATAGATAGAAGGCAAATAAGCGTACTATGGCTTTATTTCGCTTAGTTGCTTACTCTTGAGTAGAAATGCATCTGCTCTCCAGCAATAAGCTCCTTTGTAAAATGAACCAAATTGAAGCAGAACACATTGTTGGAGTGTCAGAATGCATAATTAGAAGGCAAATAAGCGTTCTCTGGCTTTATTTCGCTTAGTTGCTTACTCTTTAGTAGAAATGCATCTGCACTCCAGAAATAAGCACCTTTGTAAAATGAGCCAAATTGAAGCAGAACACATTGTTGGAGTGTCAGAATGCATGGATAGAAGGCCAATAAGCGTTCTCTGGCTTTATTTCGCTGAGTTGCTTACTCTTGAGTAGAACTGCACATTCACTCCAGCAATAAGCACCTTCGTAAAATGAGCCAAATTGAAGCAGAACACATTGTTGGAGTGTCAGAATGCATAGATAGAATGCAAATATGCGTTCTTTGGCTTTAACCTTTGTAAAATGAGCCAAATTGAAGCAGAACACATTGTTGGAGTGTCAGAATGCATAGATGGAAGGCAAATAAGCGTACTATGGCTTTATTTCGCTTAGTTGCTTACTCTTGAGTAGAAATGCATCTGCTCTCCAGCAATAAGCTCCTTTGTAAAATGAACCAAATTGAAGCAGAACACATTGTTGGAGTGTCAGAATGCATAGATAGAAGGCAAATAAGCGTTCTATGGCCTTATTTCGCTGAGTTGCTTACTCTTGAGTAGAACTGCATTTTCACTCCAGCAATAAGGACCTTTGTAAAATGAACCAAATTGAAGCAGAACACATTGTTGGAGTGTCAGAATGCATAGATAGAAGGCCAATAAGTGTTCTCTGGCTTTATTTCGCTGAGTTGCTTACTCTTGAGTAGAACTGCACATTCACTCCAGCAATAAGCACCTTCGTAAAATGAGCCAAATTGAAGCAGAACACATTGTTGGAGTGTCAGAATGCATAGATAGAATGCAAATATGCGTTCTTTGGCTTTAACCTTTGTAAAATGAGCCAAATTGAAGCAGAACACATTGTTGGAGTGTCAGAATGCATAGATGGAAGGCAAATAAGCGTTCTATGGCTTTATTTCGCTTAGTTGCTTACTCTTGAGTAGAAATGCATCTGCTCTCCAGAAATACGCACCTTTGTAAAATGAGCCAAATTGAAGCAGAACACATTGTTGGAGTGTCATAATGCATAGATAGAAGGCAAATAAGCGTTCTATGGCTTTATTTCGCTGAGTTGCTTACTCTTGAGTAGAACTGCATATTCACTCCAGCAAAAAGCACCTTTGTAAAATGAGCCAAATTGAAGCAGAACACATTGTTGGAGTGTCAGAATGCATAGATAGAAGGCAAAAAAGCGTTCTATGGCTTTATTTCGCTTAGTTGCTTACTCTTGAGTAGAAATGCATCTGCTCTCCAGAAATAAGCACCTTTGTAAAATGAGCCAAATTGAAGCAGAACACATTGTTGGAGTGTCAGAATGCATAGATAGAAGGCAAATAAGCGTTCTATGACTTTATTTCGCTGAGTTGCTTACTCTTGAGTAGAAATGCATATTCACTCCAGCAAAAAGCACCTTTGTAAAATGAGCCAAATTGAAGCAGAACACATTGTTGGAGTGTCAGAATGTATAGATAGAAGGCAAATAAGCGTTTTATGGCTGTATTTCGCTTTGTTGCTTACACTTGAGTAGAAATGCATCTGCACTTCAGAAATAAGCACCTTCGTAAAATGAGCCAAATTGAAGCAGAACACATTGTTGGAGTGTCAGAATGCATAGATAGGAAGCAAATATGCGTTCTTTGGCTTTAACCTTTGTAAAATGAGCCAAATTGAAGCAGAACACATTGTTGGAGTGTCAGAATGCATAGATGGAAGGCAAATAAGCGTACTATGGCTTTATTTCGCTTAGTTGCTTACTCTTGAGTAGAAATGCATATTCACTCCAGCAATAAGCACCTTTGTAAAATGAACCAAATTGAAGCAGAACACATTGTTGGAGTGTCAGAATGCATAGATAGAAGGCAAATAAGCGTTCTATGGCTTTATTTCGCTTAGTTGCTTACTCTTGAGTAGAAATGCATCTGCTCTCCAGAAATAAGCACCTTTGTAAAATGAGCCAAATTGAAGCAGAACACATTGTTGGAGTGTCAGAATGCATGGATAGAAGGCCAATAAGCGTTCTCTGGCTTTATTTCGCTGAGTTGCTTACTCTTGAGTAGAACTGCACATTCACTCCAGCAATAAGCAACTTTGTAAAATGAGCCAGATTGAAGCAGAACACATTGTTGGAGTGTCAGAATGCATAGATGGAAGGCAAATAAGCGTACTATGGCTTTATTTCGCTTAGTTGCTTACTCTTGAGTAGAAATGCATCTGCTCTCCAGCAATAAGCTCCTTTGTAAAATGAACCAAATTGAAGCAGAACACATTGTTGGAGTGTCAGAATGCATAGATAGAAGGCAAATAAGCGTACTATGGCTTTATTTCGCTTAGTTGCTTACTCTTGAGTAGAAATGCATCTGCTCTCCAGAAATAAGCACCTTTGTAAAATGAGCCAAATTGAAGCAGAACACATTGTTGGAGTGTCAGAATGCATGGATAGAAGGCCAATAAGCGTTCTCTGGCTTTATTTCGCTGAGTTGCTTACTCTTGAGTAGAACTGCACATTCACTCCAGCAATAAGCAACTTTGTAAAATGAGCCAGATTGAAGCAGAACACATTGTTGGAGTGTCAGAATGCATAGATGGAAGGCAAATAAGCGTACTATGGCTTTATTTCGCTTAGTTGCTTACTCTTGAGTAGAAATGCATCTGCTCTCCAGCAATAAGCTCCTTTGTAAAATGAACCAAATTGAAGCAGAACACATTGTTGGAGTGTCAGAATGCATAGATGGAAGGCAAATAAGCGTACTATGGCTTTATTTCGCTTAGTTGCTTACTCTTGAGTAGAAATGCATCTGCTCTCCAGAAATAAGCACCTTTGTAAAATGAGCCAAATTGAAGCAGAACACATTGTTGGAGTGTCAGAATGCATAGATAGAAGGCAAATAAGCGTTCCATGACTTTATTTCGCTGAGTTGCTTACTCTTGAGTAGAAATGCATATTCACTCCAGCAAAAAGCACCTTTGTAAAATGAGACAAATTGAAGCAGAACACATTGTTGGAGTGTCAGAATGTATAGATAGAAGGCAAATAAGCGTTTTATGGCTGTATTTCGCTTTGTTGCTTACACTTGAGTAGAAATGCATCTGCACTTCAGAAATAAGCACCTTTGTAAAATGAGCCAAATTGAAGCAGAACACATTGTTGGAGTGTCAGAATGCATAATTAGAAGGCAAATAAGCGTTCTATGGCTTTATTTCGCTCAGTTGCTTACTCTTGAGTAGAACTGCATATTCACTCCAGCAATAAGCACCTTCGTAAAATGAGCCAAATTGAAGCAGAACACATTGTTGGAGTGTCAGAATGCATAGATAGAATGCAAATATGCGTTCTTTGGCTTTATTTCGCTTAGTTGCTTACTCTTGAGTAGAAATGCATCTGCTCTCCAGAAATACGCACCTTTGTAAAATGAGCCAAATTGAAGCAGAACACATTGTTGGAGTGTCATAATGCATAGATAGAAGGCAAAGAAGCGTTCTATGGCTTTATTTCGCTGAGTTGCTTACTCTTGAGTAGAAATGCATATTCACTCCAGCAAAAAGCACCTTCGTAAAATGAGCCAAATTGAAGCAGAACACATTGTTGGAGTGTCAGAATGCATAGATAGAATGCAAATATGCGTTCTTTGGCTTTATTTCGCTTAGTTGCTTACTCTTGAGTAGAAATGCATCTGCTCTCCAGAAATACGCACCTTTGTAAAATGAGCCAAATTGAAGCAGAACACATTGTTGGAGTGTCAGAATGCATAGATAGAAGGCCAATAAGCGTTCTCTGGCTTTATTTCGCTGAGTTGCTTACTCTTGAGTAGAAATGCATCTGCTCTCCAGAAATAAGCACCTTTGTAAAATGAGCCAAATTGAAGCAGAACACATTGTTGGAGTGTCAGAATGCATAGATAGAAGGCAAATAAGCGTTCCATGACTTTATTTCGCTGAGTTGCTTACTCTTGAGTAGAAATGCATATTCACTCCAGCAAAAAGCACCTTTGTAAAATGAGACAAATTGAAGCAGAACACATTCTTGGAGTGTCAGAATGTATAGATAGAAGGCAAATAAGCGTTTTATGGCTGTATTTCGCTTTGTTGCTTACACTTGAGTAGAAATGCATCTGCACTTCAGAAATAAGCACCTTTGTAAAATGAGCCAAATTGAAGCAGAACACATTGTTGGAGTGTCAGAATGCATAATTAGAAGGCAAATAAGCGTTCTATGGCTTTATTTCGCTCAGTTGCTTACTCTTGAGTAGAACTGCATAATCACTCCAGCAATAAGCACCTTTGTAAAATGAACCAAATTGAAGCAGAACACATTGTTGGAGTGTCAGAATGCATAGATAGAAGGCCAATAAGCGTTCTCTGGCTTTATTTCGCTGAGTTGCTTACTCTTGAGTAGAACTGCACATTCACTCCAGCAATAAGCACCTTCGTAAAATGAGCCAAATTGAAGCAGAACACATTGTTGGAGTGTCAGAATGCATAGATGGAAGGCAAATAAGCGTTCTATGGCTTTATTTCACTTAGTTGCTTACTCTTGAGTAGAAATGCATCTGCTCTCCAGAAATAAGCACCTTTGTAAAATGAGCCAAATTGAAGCAGAACACATTGTTGGAGTGTCAGAATGCATAGATAGAAGGCAAATAAGCGTTCCATGACTTTATTTCGCTGAGTTGCTTACTCTTGAGTAGAAATGCATATTCACTCCAGCAAAAAGCACCTTTGTAAAATGAGACAAATTGAAGCAGAACACATTGTTGGAGTGTCAGAATGTATAGATAGAAGGCAAATAAGCGTTTTATGGCTGTATTTCGCTTTGTTGCTTACACTTGAGTAGAAATGCATCTGCACTTCAGAAATAAGCACCTTTGTAAAATGAGCCAAATTGAAGCAGAACACATTGTTGGAGTGTCAGAATGCATAATTAGAAGGCAAATAAGCGTTCTATGGCTTTATTTCGCTCAGTTGCTTACTCTTGAGTAGAACTGCATATTCACTCCAGCAATAAGCACCTTTGTAAAATGAACCAAATTGAAGCAGAACACATTGTTGGAGTGTCAGAATGCATAGATAGAAGGCCAATAAGCGTTCTCTGGCTTTATTTCGCTGAGTTGCTTACTCTTGAGTAGAACTGCACATTCACTCCAGCAATAAGCACCTTCGTAAAATGAGCCAAATTGAAGCAGAACACATTGTTGGAGTGTCAGAATGCATAGATAGAATGCAAATATGCGTTCTTTGGCTTTATTTCGCTTAGTTGCTTACTCTTGAGTAGAAATGCATCTGCTCTCCAGAAATACGCACCTTTGTAAAATGAGCCAAATTGAAGCAGAACACATTGTTGGAGTGTCATAATGCATAGATAGAAGGCAAATAAGCGTTCTATGGCTTTATTTCGCTGAGTTGCTTACTCTTGAGTAGAAATGCATATTCACTCCAGCAAAAAGCACCTTCGTAAAATGAGCCAAATTGAAGCAGAACACATTGTTGGAGTGTCAGAATGCATAGATAGAATGCAAATATGCGTTCTTTGGCTTTATTTCGCTTAGTTGCTTACTCTTGAGTAGAAATGCATCTGCTCTCCAGAAATACGCACCTTTGTAAAATGAGCCAAATTGAAGCAGAACACATTGTTGGAGTGTCAGAATGCATAGATAGAAGGCCAATAAGCGTTCTCTGGCTTGATTTCGCTGAGTTGCTTACTCTTGAGTAGAACTGCACATTCACTCCAGCAATAAGCACCTTCGTAAAATGAGCCAAATTGAAGCAGAACACATTGTTGGAGTGTCAGAATGCATAGATGGAAGGCAAATAAGCGTTCTATGGCTTTATTTCGCTTAGTTGCTTACTCTTGAGTAGAAATGCATCTGCTCTCCAGAAATACGCACCTTTGTAAAATGAGCCAAATTGAAGCAGAACACATTGTTGGAGTGTCAGAATGCATAGATAGAAGGCCAATAAGTGTTCTCTGGCTTTATTTCGCTGAGTTGCTTACTCTTGAGTAGAACTGCACATTCACTCCAGCAATAAGCACCTTCGTAAAATGAGCCAAATTGAAGCAGAACACATTGTTGGAGTGTCAGAATGCATAGATAGAATGCAAATATGCGTTCTTTGGCTTTAACCTTTGTAAAATGAGCCAAATTGAAGCAGAACACATTGTTGGAGTGTCAGAATGCATAGATGGAAGGCAAATAAGCGTTCTATGGCTTTATTTCGCTTAGTTGCTTACTCTTGAGTAGAAATGCATCTGCTCTCCAGAAATACGCACCTTTGTAAAATGAGCCAAATTGAAGCAGAACACATTGTTGGAGTGTCATAATGCATAGATAGAAGGCAAATAAGCGTTCTATGGCTTTATTTCGCTGAGTTGCTTACTCTTGAGTAGAACTGCATATTCACTCCAGCAAAAAGCACCTTTGTAAAATGAGCCAAATTGAAGCAGAACACATTGTTGGAGTGTCAGAATGCATAGATAGAAGGCAAATAAGCGTTCTATGGCTTTATTTCGCTTAGTTGCTTACTCTTGAGTAGAAATGCATCTGCTCTCCAGAAATAAGCACCTTTGTAAAATGAGCCAAATTGAAGCAGAACACATTGTTGGAGTGTCAGAATGCATAGATAGAAGGCAAATAAGCGTTCTATGACTTTATTTCGCTGAGTTCCTTACTCTTGAGTAGAAATGCATCTGCACTTCAGAAATAAGCACCTTTGTAAAATGAGCCAAATTGAAGCAGAACACATTGTTGGAGTGTCAGAATGCATAATTAGAAGGCAAATAAGCGTTCTATGGCTTTATTTCGCTCAGTTGCTTACTCTTGAGTAGAACTGCATATTCACTCCAGCAATAAGCACCTTTGTAAAATGAACCAAATTGAAGCAGAACACATTGTTGGAGTGTCAGAATGCATAGATAGAAGGCCAATAAGCGTTCTCTGGCTTTATTTCGCTGAGTTGCTTACTCTTGAGTAGAACTGCACATTCACTCCAGCAATAAGCACCTTCGTAAAATGAGCCAAATTGAAGCAGAACACATTGTTGGAGTGTCAGAATGCATAGATAGAATGCAAATATGCGTTCTTTGGCTTTAACCTTTGTAAAATGAGCCAAATTGAAGCAGAACACATTGTTGGAGTGTCAGAATGCATAGATGGAAGACAAATAAGCGTACTATGGCTTTATTTCGCTTAGTTGCTTACTCTTGAGTAGAAATGCATCTGCTCTCCAGCAATAAGCTCCTTTGTAAAATGAACCAAATTGAAGCAGAACACATTGTTGGAGTGTCAGAATGCATAATTAGAAGGCAAATAAGCGTTCTCTGGCTTTTGTAAAATGAGCCAAATTGAAGCAGAACACATTGTTGGAGTGTCAGAATGCATAGATGGAAGGCAAATAAGCGTTCTATGGCTTTATTTCGCTTAGTTGCTTACTCTTGAGTAGAAATGCATCTGCTCTCCAGAAATACGCACCTTTGTAAAATGAGCCAAATTGAAGCAGAACACATTGTTGGAGTGTCAGAATGCATAGATAGAAGGCAAATAAGCGTTCTATGGCTTTATTTCGCTGAGTTGCTTACTCTTGAGTAGAACTGCATATTCACTCCAGCAAAAAGCACCTTTGTAAAATGAGCCAAATTGAAGCAGAACACATTGTTGGAGTGTCAGAATGCATAGATAGAAGGCAAATAAGCGTTCTATGGCTTTATTTCGCTTAGTTGCTTACTCTTGAGTAGAAATGCATCTGCTCTCCAGAAATAAGCACCTTTGTAAAATGAGCCAAATTGAAGCAGAACACATTGTTGGAGTGTCAGAATGCATAGATAGAAGGCAAATATGCGTTCTATGGCTTTATTTCGCTGAGTTGCTTACTCTTGAGTAGAACTGCACATTCACTCCAGCAATAAGCACCTTCGTAAAATGAGCCAAATTGAAGCAGAACACATTGTTGGAGTGTCAGAATGCATAGATAGAATGCAAATATGCGTTCTTTGGCTTTAACCTTTGTAAAATGAGAACACATTGAAGCAGAACACATTGTTGGAGTGTCAGAATGCATAGATGGAAGACAAATAAGCGTACTATGGCTTTATTTCGCTTAGTTGCTTACTCTTGAGTAGAAATGCATCTGCTCTCCAGCAATAAGCTCCTTTGTAAAATGAACCAAATTGAAGCAGAACACATGGTCGGAGTGTCAGAATGCATAGATAGAAGGCAAATAAGCGTACTATGGCTTTATTTATGGCTTTAACCTTTGTAAAATGAGTTGCTTACTCTTGAGTAGAACTGCACATTCACTCCAGCAATAAGCACCTTCGTAAAATGAGCCAAATTGAAGCAGAACACATTGTTGGAGTGTCAGAATGCATAGATAGAATGCAAATATGCGTTCTTTGGCTTTAACCTTTGTAAAATGAGCCAAATTGAAGCAGAACACATTGTTGGAGTGTCAGAATGCATAGATGGAAGACAAATAAGCGTACTATGGCTTTATTTCGCTTAGTTGCTTACTCTTGAGTAGAAATGCATCTGCTCTCCAGCAATAAGCTCCTTTGTAAAATGAACCAAATTGAAGCAGAACACATGGTCGGAGTGTCAGAATGCATAGATAGAAGGCAAATAAGCGTACTATGGCTTTATTTCGCTTAGTTGCTTACTCTTGAGTAGAAATGCATCTGCTCTCCAGCAATAAGCTCCTTTGTAAAATGAACCAAATTGAAGCAGAACACATTGTTGGAGTGTCAGAATGCATAATTAGAAGGCAAATAAGCGTTCTCTGGCTTTATTTCGCTTAGTTGCTTACTCTTTAGTAGTAATGCATCTGCACTCCAGAAATAAGCACCTTTGTAAAATGAGCCAAATTGAAGCAGAACACATTGTTGGAGTGTCAGAATGCATGGATAGAAGGCCAATAAGCGTTCTCTGGCTTTATTTCGCTGAGTTGCTTACTCTTGAGTAGAACTGCACATTCACTCCAGCAATAAGCACCTTCGTAAAATGAGCCAAATTGAAGCAGAACACATTGTTGGAGTGTCAGAATGCATAGATAGGAAGCAAATATGCGTTCTTTGGCTTTAACCTTTGTAAAATGAGCCAAATTGAAGCAGAACACATTGTTGGAGTGTCAGAATGCATAGATGGAAGGCAAATAAGCGTACTATGGCTTTATTTCGCTTAGTTGCTTACTCTTGAGTAGAAATGCATCTGCTCTCCAGCAATAAGCTCCTTTGTAAAATGAACCAAATTGAAGCAGAACACATTGTTGGAGTGTCAGAATGGATAGATAGAAGGCAAATAAGTGTTCTATGGCCTTATTTCGCTGAGTTGCTTACTCTTGAGTAGAACTGCATATTCACTCCAGCAATAAGCACCTTTGTAAAATGAACCAAATTGAAGCAGAACACATTGTTGGAGTGTCAGAATGCATAGATAGAAGGCCAATAAGCGTTCTCTGGCTTTATTTCGCTGAGTTGCTTACTCTTGAGTAGAACTGCACATTCACTCCAGCAATAAGCACCTTCGTAAAATGAGCCAAATTGAAGCAGAACACATTGTTGGAGTGTCAGAATGCATAGATAGAATGCAAATATGCGTTCTTTGGCTTTAACCTTTGTAAAATGAGCCAAATTGAAGCAGAACACATTGTTGGAGTGTCAGAATGCATAGATGGAAGGCAAATAAGCGTTCTATGGCTTTATTTCGCTTAGTTGCTTACTCTTGAGTAGAAATGCATCTGCTCTCCAGAAATACGCACCTTTGTAAAATGAGCCAAATTGAAGCAGAACACATTGTTGGAGTGTCAGAATGCATAGATAGAAGGCAAATAAGCGTTCTATGGCTTTATTTCGCTGAGTTGCTTACTCTTGAGTAGAACTGCATATTCACTCCAGCAAAAAGCACCTTTGTAAAATGAGCCAAATTGAAGCAGAACACATTGTTGGAGTGTCAGAATGCATAGATAGAAGGCAAATAAGCGTTCTATGGCTTTATTTCGCTTAGTTGCTTACTCTTGAGTAGAAATGCATCTGCTCTCCAGAAATAAGCACCTTTGTAAAATGAGCCAAATTGAAGCAGAACACATTGTTGGAGTGTCAGAATGCATAGATAGAAGGCAAATAAGCGTTCTATGGCTTTATTTCGCTGAGTTGCTTACTCTTGAGTAGAACTGCACATTCACTCCAGCAATAAGCACCTTCGTAAAATGAGCCAAATTGAAGCAGAACACATTGTTGGAGTGTCAGAATGCATAGATAGAATGCAAATATGCGTTCTTTGGCTTTAACCTTTGTAAAATGAGCCAAATTGAAGCAGAACACATTGTTGGAGTGTCAGAATGCATAGATGGAAGGCAAATAAGCGTACTATGGCTTTATTTCGCTTAGTTGCTTACTCATGAGTAGAAATGCATCTGCTCTCCAGCAATAAGCTCCTTTGTAAAATGAACCAAATTGAAGCAGAACACATTGTTGGAGTGTCAGAATGCATAGATAGAAGGCAAATAAGCGTTCTATGGCCTTATTTCGCTGAGTTGCTTACTCTTGAGTAGAACTGCATATTCACTCCAGCAATAAGCACCTTTGTAAAATGAACCAAATTGAAGCAGAACACATTGTTGGAGTGTCAGAATGCATAGATAGAAGGCCAATAAGCGTTCTCTGGCTTTATTTCGCTGAGTTGCTTACTCTTGAGTAGAACTGCACATTCACTCCAGCAATAAGCACCTTCGTAAAATGAGCCAAATTGAAGCAGAACACATTGTTGGAGTGTCAGAATGCATAGATAGAATGCAAATATGCGTTCTTTGGCTTTAACCTTTGAAAAATGAGCCAAATTGAAGCAGAACACATTGTTGGAGTGTCAGAATGCATAGATGGAAGGCAAATAAGCGTTCTATGGCTTTATTTCGCTTAGTTGCTTACTCTTGAGTAGAAATGCATCTGCTCTCCAGAAATACGCACCTTTTTAAAATGAGCCAAATTGAAGCAGAACACATTGTTGGAGTGTCATAATGCATAGATAGAAGGCAAATAAGCGTTCTATGGCTTTATTTCGCTGAGTTGCTTACTCTTGAGTAGAACTGCATATTCACTCCAGCAAAACGTACCTTTGTAAAATGAGCCAAATTGAAGCAGAACACATTGTTGGAGTGTCAGAATGCATAGATGGAAGGCAAATAAGCGTTCTATGGCTTTATTTCGCTTAGTTGCTTACTCTTGAGTAGAAATGCATCTGCTCTCCAGAAATACGCACCTTTGTAAAATGAGCCAAATTGAAGCAGAACACATTGTTGGAGTGTCATAATGCATAGATAGAAGGCAAATAAGCGTTCTATGGCTTTATTTCGCTGAGTTGCTTACTCTTGAGTAGAAATGCATATTCACTCCAGCAAAAAGCACCTTTGTAAAATGAGACAAATTGAAGCAGAACACATTGTTGGAGTGTCAGAATGTATAGATAGAAGGCAAATAAGCGTTTTATGGCTGTATTTCGCTTTGTTGCTTACACTTGAGTAGAAATGCATCTGCACTTCAGAAATAAGCACCTTTGTAAAATGAGCCAAATTGAAGCAGAACACATTGTTGGAGTGTCAGAATGCATAATTAGAAGGCAAATAAGCGTTCTATGGCTTTATTTCGCTTAGTTGCTTACTCTTTAGTAGAAATGCATCTGCACTCCAGAAATAAGTACCTTTGTAAAATGAGCCAAATTGAAGCAGAACACATTGTTGGAGTGTCAGAATGCATGGATAGAAGGCCAATGAGCGTTCTCTGGCTTTATTTCGTTGAGTTGCTTACTCTTGAGTAGAACTGCACATTCACTCCAGCAATAAGCACCTTCGTAAAATGAGCCAAATTGAAGCAGAACACATTGTTGGAGTGTCAGAATGCATAGATAGAATGCAAATATGCGTTCTTTGGCTTTAACCTTTGTAAAATGAGCCAAATTGAAGCAGAACACATTGTTGGAGTGTCAGAATGCATAGATGGAAGGCAAATAAGCGTTTTATGGCTGTATTTCGCTTTGTTGCTTACACTTGAGTAGAAATGCATCTGCACTTCAGAAATAAGCACCTTTGTAAAATGAGCCAAATTGAAGCAGAACACATTGTTGGAGTGTCAGAATGCATAATTAGAAGGCAAATAAGCGTTCTATGGCTTTATTTCGCTTAGTTGCTTACTCTTTAGTAGAAATGCATCTGCACTCCAGAAATAAGCACCTTTGTAAAATGAGCCAAATTGAAGCAGAACACATTGTTGGAGTGTCAGAATGCATGGATAGAAGGCCAATAAGCGTTCTCTGGCTTTATTTCGCTGAGTTGCTTACTCTTGAGTAGAACTGCACATTCACTCCAGCAATAAGCACCTTCGTAAAATGAGCCAAATTGAAGCAGAACACATTGTTGGAGTGTCAGAATGCATAGATAGGAAGCAAATATGCGTTCTTTGGCTTTAACCTTTGTAAAATGAGCCAAATTGAAGCAGAACACATTGTTGGAGTGTCAGAATGCATAGATGGAAGGCAAATAAGCGTACTATGGCTTTATTTCGCTTAGTTGCTTACTCTTGAGTAGAAATGCATCTGCTCTCCAGCAATAAGCTCCTTTGTAAAATGAACCAAATTGAAGCAGAACACATTGTTGGAGTGTCAGAATGGATAGATAGAAGGCAAATAAGTGTTCTATGGCCTTATTTCGCTGAGTTGCTTACTCTTGAGTAGAACTGCATATTCACTCCAGCAATAAGCACCTTTGTAAAATGAACCAAATTGAAGCAGAACACATTGTTGGAGTGTCAGAATGCATAGATAGAAGGCCAATAAGCGTTCTATGGCTGTATTTCGCTTTGTTGCTTACACTTGAGTAGAAATACATCTGCACTTCAGAAATAAGCACCTTTGTAAAATGAGCCAACTTGAAGCAGAACACATTGTTGGAGTGTCAGAATGCATAATTAGAAGGCAAATAAGCGTTCTATGGCTTTATTTCGCTTAGTTGCTTACTCTTTAGTAGTAATGCATCTGCACTCCAGGAATATTCACCTTTGTAAAATGAGCCAACTTGAAGCAGAACACATTGTCGGAGTGTCAGAATGCATAGATAGAAGGCAAACAAGCGTTCTATGGCTTTATTTCGCTGAGTTGCTTACTCTTGAGTAGAAATGCACATTCACTCCAGAAATAATCACCTTTGTAAAATGAGCCAGATTGAAGCAGAACACATTGTTGGAGTGTCAGAATGCACAGATAGAAGGCGAATATGCGTTCTATGGCTTTATTTCGCTTCGTTGCTTACTCTTGAGTAGAACTGCATATTCACTCCAGCAATAAGCACCTTTGTAAAATGAGCCAAATTGAAGCAGAACACATTGTTGGAGTGTCAGAATGCATAGATAGAAGGCAAATAAGCGTACTATGGCTTTATTTCGCTTAGTTGCTTACTCTTGAGTAGAAATGCATCTGCTCTCCAGAAATAAGCACCTTTGTAAAATGAGCCAAATTGAAGCAGAACACATTGTTGGAGTGTCAGAATGCATAGATAGAAGGCAAATAAGCGTTCTATGGCTTTATTTCGCTTAGTTGCTTACTCTTGAGTAGAAATGCATATTCACTCCAGCAATAAGCACCTTTGTAACATGAGCCAAATTGAAGCAGAACACATTGTTGGAGTGTCAGAATGCATAGATAGAAGGCAAATAAGCGTTCTATGGCTTTATTTCGCTTAGTTGCTTACTCTTGAGTAGAACTGCATGTTCACTCCAGAAATGAGCACGTTTGTAAAATGAACCAAATTGAAGCAGAACACATTGTTGGAGTGTCAGAATGCATAGATAGAAGGCAAATAAGCGTTCTATGGCTTTATTTCGCTTAGTCGCTTACTCTTGAGTAGAAATGCATCTGCTCTCCAGGAATAAGCACCTTTGTAACATGAGCCAAATTGAAGCAGAACACATTGTTGGAGTGTCAGAATGCATAGATAGAAGGCAAATAAGCGTTCAATGGCTTTATTTCGCTGAGTTGCTTACTCTTGAGTAGAACTGCATATTCACTCCAGCAAAAAGCACCTTTGTAAAATGAGCCAAATTGAAGCAGAACACATTGTTGGAGTGTCAGAATGTATAGATAGAAGGCAAATAAGCGTTCTATGGCTGTATTTCGCTTTGTTGCTTACACTTGAGTAGAAATGCATCTGCACTTCAGAAATAAGCACCTTTGTAAAATGAGCCAACTTGAAGCAGAACACATTGTTGGAGTGTCAGAATGCATAATTAGAAGGCAAATAAGCGTTCTATGGCTTTATTTCGCTTAGTTGCTTACTCTTTAGTAGAAATGCATCTGCACTCCAGGAATATTCACCTTTGTAAAATGAGCCAACTTGAAGCAGAACACATTGTCGGAGTGTCAGAATGCATAGATAGAAGGCAAACAAGCGTTCTATGGCTTTATTTCGCTTAGTTGCTTACTCTTGAGTAGAACTGCATATTCACTCCAGCAATAATCACCTTTGTAAAATGAGCCAAATTGAAGCAGAACAAATTGTTGGAGTGTCAGAATGCATAGATAGAAGGCAAATAAGCGTTCTATGGCTTTATTTCGCTTAGTTGCTTACTCTTGAGTAGAACTGCATATTCACTCCAGCAATAAGCACCTTTGTAAAATGAACCAAATTGAAGCAGAACACATTGTTGGAGTGTCAGAATGCATAGATAGAAGGCAAATAAGCGTTCTATGGCTTTATTTCGCTTAGTTGCTTACTCTTGAGTAGAAATGCATCTGCTCTCCAGAAATAAGCACCTTTGTAAAATGAGCCAAATTGAAGCAGAACACATTGTTGGAGTGTCAGAATGCATAGATAGAAGGCAAATAAGCGTTCTATGGCTTTATTTCGCTGAGTTGCTTACTCTTGAGTAGAAATGCATATTCACTCCAGCAAAAAGCACCTTTGTAAAATGAGCCAAATTGAAGCAGAACACATTGTTGGAGTGTCAGAATGTATAGATAGAAGGCAAATAAGCGTTTTATGGCTGTATTTCGCTTTGTTGCTTACACTTGAGTAGAAATGCATCTGCACTTCAGAAATAAGCACCTTTGTAAAATGAGCCAAATTGAAGCAGAACACATTGTTGGAGTGTCAGAATGCATAATTAGAAGGCAAATAAGCGTTCTATGGCTTTATTTCGCTTAGTTGCTTACTCTTTAGTGGAAATGCATCTGCACTCCAGAAATAAGCACCTTTGTAAAATGAGCCAAATTGAAGCAGAACACATTGTTGGAGTGTCATAATGCATAGATAGAAGGCAAATAAGCGTTCTATGGCTTTATTTCGCTGAGTTGCTTACTCTTGAGTAGAACTGCACATTCACTCCAGCAATAAGCAACTTTGTAAAATGAGCCAGATTGAAGCAGAACACATTGTTGGAGTGTCAGAATGCACAGATAGAAGGCGAATATGCGTTCTATGGCTTTATTTCGGTTCGTTGCTTACTCTTGAGTAGAACTGCATGTTCACTCCAGAAATAATCACCTTTGTAAAATGAGCCAAATTGAAGCAGAACACATTGTTGGAGTGTCAGATTGCATAGAGAGAAGGCAAATATGCGTTCTATGGCTTTATTTCGCTTAGTTGCTTACTCTTGAGTAGAACTGCATATTCACTCCAGCAATAAGCACCTTTGTAAAATGAGCCAAATTGAAGCAGAACACATTGTTGGAGTGTCAGAATGCATAGATAGAAGGCAAATAAGCGTACTATGGCTTTATTTCGCTTAGTTTCTTACTCTTGAGTAGAAATGCATCTGCTCTCCAGAAATAAGCACCTTTGTAACATGAGCCAAATTGAAGCAGAACACATTGTTGGAGTGTCAGAATGAATAGATAGAAGGCAAATAAGCGTTCTATGGCTTTATTTCGCTTAGTTGCTTACTCTTGAGTAGAACTGCATATTCACTCCAGCAATAAGCACGTTTGTAAAATGAACCAAATTGAAGCAGAACACATTGTTGGAGTGTCAGAATGCATAGATAGAAGGAAAATAAGCGTTCTATGGCTTTATTTCGCTTAGTTGCTTACTCTTGAGTAGAAATGCATCTGCTCTCCAGGAATAAGCACCTTTGTAACATGAGCCAAATTGAAGCAGAACACATTGTTGGAGTGTCAGAATGCATAGATAGAAGGCAAATAAGCGTTCAATGGCTTTATTTCGCTGAGTTGCTTACTCTTGAGTAGAACTGCATATTCACTCCAGCAAAAAGCACCTTTGTAAAATGAGCCAAATTGAAGCAGAACACATTGTTGGAGTGTCAGAATGTATAGATAGAAGGCAAATAAGCGTTCTATGGCTGTATTTCGCTTTGTTGCTTACACTTGAGTAGAAATGCATCTGCACTTCAGAAATAAGCACCTTTGTAAAATGAGCCAACTTGAAGCAGAACACATTGTTGGAGTGTCAGAATGCATAATTAGAAGGCAAATAAGCGTTCTATGGCTTTATTTCGCTTAGTTGATTACTCTTTAGTAGAAATGCATCTGCACTCCAGGAATATTCACCTTTGTAAAATGAGCCAACTTGAAGCAGAACACATTGTCGGAGTGTCAGAATGCATAGATAGAAGGCAAACAAGCGTTCTATGGCTTTATTTCGCTTAGTTGCTTACTCTTGAGTAGAAATGCATCTGCTCTCCAGAAATAATCACCTTTGTAAAATGAGCCAAATTGAAGCAGAACACATTGTTGGAGTGTCAGAATGCATAGATGGAAGGCAAATAAGCGTTCTTTGGCTTTATTTCGCTTAGTCGCTTACTCTTGAGTAGAAATACATCTGCTCTCCAGAAATAAGCACCTTTGTAAAATGAGCCAGATTGAAGCAGAACACATTGTTGGAGTGTCAGAATGCATAGATAGAAGGCAAATAAGCGTTCTATGGCTTTATTTCGCTTAGTTGCTTACTCTTGACTAGAAATGCATCTGCTCTCCAGAAATGAGCACCTTTGTAAAATGAGCCAAATTGAAGCAGAACACATTGTTGGAGTGTCAGAATGCATAGATAGAAGGCGAATATGCGTTCTATGGCTTTATTTCGCTTCGTTGCTTACTCTTGAGTAGAACTGCATATTCACTCCAGCAATAAGCACCTTTGTAACATGAGCCAAATTGAAGCAGAACACAATGTTGGAGTGTCAGAATGCATAGATAGAAGGCAAATAAGCGTTCTATGGCTGTATTTCGCTTAGTTGCTTACTCTTGAGTAGAACTGCATGTTCACTCCAGCAATAAGCACCTTTGTAACATGAGCCAAATTGAAGCAGAATACATTGTTGGAGTGTCAGAATGCATAAAGAGAAGGCAAATATGCGTTCTATGACTTTATTTCGCTTAGTTGCTTACTCTTGAGTAGAACTGCATATTCACTCCAGCAATAAGCACCTTTGTAAAATGAGCCAAATTGAAGCAGAACACATTGTTGGAGTGTCAGAATGCATAGATAGAAGGCAAATAAGCGTTCTATGGCTTTATTTCGCTTAGTTACTTACTCTTGAGTAGAAATGCATCTGCTCTCCAGAAATGAGCACCTTTGTAAAATGTGCCAAATTGAAGCTGAACACATTGTTGGAGTGTCAGAATGCATAGATAGAAGGTAAATAAGCGTTCTATGGCTTTATTTCGCTTAGTTGCTTACTCTTGAGTAGAACTGCATATTCACTCCAGCAATAAGCACCTTTGTAACATGAGCCAAATTGAAGCAGAACACAATGTTGGAGTGTCAGAATGCATAGATAAAAGGCAAATATGCGTTCTATGACTTTATTTCGCTTAGTTGCTTACTCTTGAGTAGAACTGCATGTTCACTCCAGAAATGAGCACCTTTGTAAAATGAACCAAATTGACGCAGAACACATTGTTGGAGTGTCAGAATGCATAGATAGAAGGCAAATAAGCGTTCTATGGCTGTATTTCGCCTAGTTGCTTACTCTTGAGTAGAACTGCATGTTCACTCCAGAAATGAGCACCTTTGTAAAATGAACCAAATTGAAGCAGAACACATTGTTGGAGTGTCAGAATGCATAGATAGAAGGGAAATAAGCGTTCTATGGCTTTATTTCGCTTAGTTGATTACTCTTGAGTAGAAATGCATCTGCTCTCCAGAAATAAGCACCTTTGTAACATGAGCCAAATTGAAGCAGAACACATTGTTGGAGTGTCAGAATGCATAGATAGAAGGGAAATAAGCGTTCAATGGCTTTATTTCGCTGAGTTGCTTACTCTTGAGTAGAACTGCATATTCACTCCAGCAAAAAGCACCTTTGTAAAATGAGCCAAATTGAAGCAGAACACATTGTTGGAGTGTCAGAATGCATAATTAGAAGGCAAATAAGCGTTCTCTGGCTTTATTTCGCTTAGTTGCTTATTCTTTAGTAGAAATGCATCTGCTCTCCAGCAATAATCACCTTTGTAAAATGAGCCAACTTGAAGCAGAACACATTGTCGGAGTATCAGAATGCATAGATAGAAGGCAAACAAGCGTTCTATGGCTTTATTTCGCTTAGTTGCTTACTCTTGAGTAGAAATGCATCTGCTCTCCAGAAATAAGCACCTTTGTAAAATGAGCCAAATTGAAGCAGAACACATTGTTGGAGTGTCAGAATGCATAGATAGAAGGCAAATAAGCGTACTATGGCTTTATTTCGCTTAGTTGCTTACTCTTGAGTAGAACTGCATGTTCACTCCAGAAATAATCACCTTTGTAAAATGAGCCAAATTGAAGCAGAACACATTGTTGGAGTGTCAGAATGCATAGATAGAAGGCAAATAAGCGTTCTTTTGCTTTATTTCGCTTAGTCGCTTACTCTTGAGTAGAAATGCATGTTCACTCCAGAAATAATCACCTTTGTAAAATGAGCCAAATTGAAGCAGAACATATTGTTGGAGTGTCAGAATGCATAGATAGAAGGCAAATAAGTGTTCTATGGCTTTATTTCGCTTAGTTGCTTACTCTTGAGTAGAACTGCATGTTCACTCCAGCAATAAGCACCTTTGTAAAATGAGCCAAATTGAAGCAGAACACATTGTTGGAGTGTCAGAATGCATAGAGAGAAGGCAAATATGCGTTCTATGACTTTATTTCGCTTAGTTGCTTACTCTTGAGTAGAACTGCATATTCACTCCAGCAATAAGCACCTTTGTAAAATGAGCCAAATTGAAGCAGAACACATTGTTGGAGTGTCAGAATGCATAGATAGAAGGCAAATAAGCGTTCTATGGCTTTATTTCGCATAGTTGCTTACTCTTGAGTAGAACTGCATATTCACTCCAGCAATAAGCACCTTTGTAAAATGAGCCAAATTGAAGCAGAACACATTGTTGGAGTATCAAAATGCATAGATAGAAGGCAAATAAGCGTTCTATGGCTTTATTTCGCTTAGTTGCTTACTCTTGAGTAGAACTGCATATTCACTCCAGCAATAAGCACCTTTGTAAAATGAGCCAAATTGAAGCAGAACACATTGTTGGAGTGTCAGAATGCATAGATAGAAGGCAAATAAGCGTTCTTTGGCTTTATTTCGCTTAGTCGCTTACTCTTGAGTAGAAATGCATGTTCACTCCAGAAATAATCACCTTTGTAAAATGAGCCAAATTGAAGCAGAACATATTGTTGGAGTGTCAGAATGCATAGATAGAAGGCAAATAAGTGTTCTATGGCTTTATTTCGCTTAGTTGCTTACTCTTGAGTAGAACTGCATGTTCACTCCAGCAATAAGCACCTTTGTAAAATGAGCCAAATTGAAGCAGAACACATTGTTGGAGTGTCAGAATGCATAGAGAGAAGGCAAATATGTGTTCTATGACTTTATTTCGCTTAGTTGCTTACTCTTGAGTAGAACTGCATATTCACTTCAGAAATAAGCACCTTTGTAAAATGAGCCAAATTGAAGCAGAACACATTGTTGGAGTGTCAGAATGCATAATTAGAAGGCAAATAAGCGTTCTATGGCTTTATTTCGCTTAGTTGCTTACTCTTTAGTAGAAATGCATCTGCACTCCAGAAATGAGCACCTTTGTAAAATGAGCCAAATTGAAGCAGAACACATTGTTGGAGTATCAAAATGCATAGATAGAAGGCAAATAAGCGTTCTATGGCTTTATTTCGCTTAGTTGCTTACTCTTGAGTAGAACTGCATATTCACTCCAGCAATAAGCACCTTTGTAAAATGAGCCAAATCGAAGCAGAACACATTGTTGGAGTGTCAGAATGCATAGATAGAAGGCAAATAAGCGTACTATGGCTTTATTTCGCTTAGTTGCTTACTCTTGAGTAGAAATGCATCTGCTCTCCAGCAATCAGCTCCTTTGTAAAATGAACCAAATTGAAGCAGAACACATTGTTGGAGTGTCAGAATGCATAGATAGAAGGCAAATAAGCGTACTATGGCTTTATTTCGCTTAGTTGCTTACTCTTGAGTAGAAATGCATCTGCTCTCCAGAAATAAGCACCTTTGTAAAATGAGCCAAATTGAAGCAGAACACATTGTTGGAGTGTCAGAATGCATAGATAGAAGGCAAATAAGCGTACTATGGCTTTATTTCGCTGAGTTGCTTACTCTTGAGTAGAACTGCATGTTCACTCCAGAAATAATCACCTTTGTAAAATGAGCCAAATTGAAGCAGAACACATTGTTGGAGTGTCAGAATGCATAGATAGAAGGCAAATAAGCGTTCTTTGGCTTTATTTCGCTTAGTCGCTTACTCTTGAGTAGAAATGCATGTTCACTCCAGAAATAATCACCTTTGTAAAATGAGCCAAATTGAAGCAGAACATATTGTTGGAGTGTCAGAATGCATAGATAGAAGGCAAATAAGTGTTCTATGGCTTTATTTCGCTTAGTTGCTTACTCTTGAGTAGAACTGCATGTTCACTCCAGCAATAAGCACCTTTGTAAAATGAGCCAAATTGAAGCAGAACACATTGTTGGAGTGTCAGAATGCATAGAGAGAAGGCAAATATGCGTTCTATGACTTTATTTCGCTTAGTTGCTTACTCTTGAGTAGAACTGCATATTCACTCCAGCAATAAGCACCTTTGTAAAATGAGCCAAATTGAAGCAGAACACATTGTTGGAGTGTCAGAATGCATAGATAGAAGGCAAATAAGCGTTCTATGGCTTTATTTCGCTTAGTTGCTTACTCTTGAGTAGAAATGCATCTGCTCTCCAGAAATGAGCACCTTTGTAAAATGAGCCAAATTGAAGCAGAACACATTGTTGGAGTATCAAAATGCATAGATAGAAGGCAAATAAGCGTTCTATGGCTTTATTTCGCTTAGTTGCTTACTCTTGAGTAGAACTGCATATTCACTCCAGCAATAAGCACCTTTGTAACATGAGCCAAATTGAAGCAGAACACAATGTTGGAGTGTCAGAATGCATAGATAGAAGGCAAATAAGCGTTCTATGGCTGTATTTCGCTTTGTTGCGTACACTTGAGTAGAAATGCATCTGCACTTCAGAAATAAGCACCTTTGTAAAATGAGCCAAATTGAAGCAGAACACATTGTTGGAGTGTCAGAATGCATAATTAGAAGGCAAATAAGCGTTCTATGGCTTTATTTCGCTTAGTTGCTTACTCTTTAGTAGAAATGCATCTGCACTCCAGAAATGAGCACCTTTGTAAAATGAGCCAAATTGAAGCAGAACACATTGTTGGAGTATCAAAATGCATAGATAGAAGGCAAATAAGCGTTCTATGGCTTTATTTCGCTTAGTTGCTTACTCTTGAGTAGAACTGCATATTCACTCCAGCAATAAGCACCTTTGTAAAATGAGCCAAATCGAAGCAGAACACATTGTTGGAGTGTCAGAATGCATAGATAGAAGGCAAATAAGCGTACTATGGCTTTATTTCGCTTAGTTGCTTACTCTTGAGTAGAAATGCATCTGCTCTCCAGCAATCAGCTCCTTTGTAAAATAAACCAAATTGAAGCAGAACACATTGTTGGAGTGTCAGAATGCATAGATAGACGGCAAATAAGCGTACTATGGCTTTATTTCGCTGAGTTGCTTACTCTTGAGTAGAACGGCATATTCACTCCAGCAATAAGCACCTTTGTAAAATGAGCCAAATTGAAGCAGAACACATTGTTGGAGTGTCAGAATGCATAGATGGAAGGCAAATAAGCGTTTTATGGCTTTATTTCGCTGAGTTGCTTACTCTTGAGTAGAACTGCATATTCACTCCAGCAATAAGCACCTTTGTAAAATGAGCCAAATTGAAGCAGAACACATTGTTGGAGTGTCAGAATGCATAGATGGAAGGCAAATAAGCGTTTTATGGCTTTATTTCGCTGAGTTGCTTACTCTTGAGTAGAAATGCATCTGCTCTCCAGAAATACGCACCTTTGTAAAATGAGCCAAATTGAAGCAGAACACATTGTTGGAGTGTGAGAATGCATAGATAGATGACAAATAAGCGTTCTATGGCTTTATTTCGCTTAGTTGCTTACTCTTGAGTAGAACTGCATGTTCACTCCAGAAATAATCACCTTTGTAAAATGAGCCAAATTGAAGCAGAACACATTGTTGGAGTGTCAGAATGCATACATAGAAGGCAAATAAGCGTCCTATGGCTTTATTTCGCTTAGTTGCTTACTCTTGAGTAGAAATGCATCTGCTCTCCAGCAATCAGCTCCTTTGTAAAATGAACCAAATTGAAGCAGAACACATTGTTGGAGTGTCAGAATGCATAGATAGAAGGCAAATAAGCGTACTATGGCTTTATTTCGCTGAGTTGCTTACTCTTGAGTAGAACGGCATATTCACTCCAGCAATAAGCACCTTTGTAAAATGAGCCAAATTGAAGCAGAACACATTGTTGGAGTGTCAGAATGCATAGATAGAAGGCAAATAAGCGTTCTATGGCTTTATTTCGCTTAGTTGCTTACTCTTGAGCAGAACTGCATATTCACTCCAGCAATAAGCACCTTTGTAAAATGAGCCAAATTGAAGCAGAACACATTGTTGGAGTGTCAGAATGCATAGAGAGAAGGCAAATATGCGTTCTATGACTTTATTTCGCTTAGTTGCTTACTCTTGAGTAGAACTGCATATTCACTCCAGCAAATAAGCACCTTTGTAAAATGAGCCAAATTGAAGCAGAACACATTGTTGGAGTGTCAGAATGCATAGATAGAAGGCGAATATGCATTCTATGGCTTAATTTCGATTAGTTGCTTACTCTTGAGTAGAAATGCATCTGCTCTCCAGAAATAAGCACCTTTGTAAAATGAGCCAAATTGAAGCAGAACACATTGTTGGAGTGTCAGAATGCATAGATAGAAGGCGAATATGCGTTCTATGGCTTTATTTCGATTAGTTGCTTACTCTTGAGTAGAAATGCATCTGCTCTCCAGAAATGAGCACCTTTGTAAAATGAGCCAAATTGAAGCAGAACACATTGTTGGAGTGT
Organism: Zootoca vivipara; assembly: GCF_963506605.1. Lineage (NCBI taxonomy): Eukaryota > Metazoa > Chordata > Lepidosauria > Squamata > Lacertidae > Zootoca > Zootoca vivipara. The sequence continues at coordinate 5,145,291 of NC_083293.1, read as the reverse complement.
CAGAATGCATAGATAGAAGGCGAATATGCGTTCTATGGCTTTATTTCGTTTCGTCGCTTACTCTTGAGTAGAAATGCATGTTCACTCCAGAAATAATCACCTTTGTAAAATGAGCCAAATTGAAGCAGAACACATTGTTGGAGTGTCAGAATGCATAGAGAGAAGGCAAATATGCGTTCTATGACTTTATTTCGCTTAGTTGCTTACTCTTGAGTAGAAATGCATCTGCTCTCCAGCAATCAGCTCCTTTGTAAAATGAACCAAATTGAAGCAGAACACATTGTTGGAGTGTCAGAATGCATAGATAGAAGGCAAATAAGCGTACTATGGCTTTATTTCGCTGAGTTGCTTACTCTTGAGTAGAACGGCATATTCACTCCAGCAATAAGCACCTTTGTAAAATGAGCCAAATTGAAGCAGAACACATTGTTGGAGTGTCAGAATGCATAGATAGAAGGCAAATAAGCGTTCTATGGCTTTATTTCGCTTAGTTGCTTACTCTTGAGCAGAACTGCATATTCACTCCAGCAATAAGCACCTTTGTAAAATGAGCCAAATTGAAGCAGAACACATTGTTGGAGTGTCGGAATGCATAGATAGAAGGCGAATATGCGTTCTATGGCTTTATTTCGCTTCGTTGCTTACTCTTGAGTAGAACTGCATGTTCACTCCAGAAATAATCACCTTTGTAAAATGAGCCAAATTGAAGCAGAACACATTGTTGGAGAGTCAGAATGCATAGAGAGAAGGCAAATATGCGTTCTATGACTTTATTTCGCTTAGTTGCTTACTCTTGAGTAGAACTGCATATTCACTCCAGCAAATAAGCACCTTTGTAAAATGAGCCAAATTGAAGCAGAACACATTGTTGGAGTGTCAGAATGCATAGATAGAAGGCGAATATGCGTTCTATGGCTTAATTTCGATTAGTTGCTTACTCTTGAGTAGAAATGCATCTGCTCTCCAGAAATAAGCACCTTTGTAAAATGAGCCAAATTGAAGCAGAACACATTGTTGGAGTGTCAGAATGCATAGATAGAAGGCGAATATGCGTTCTATGGCTTTATTTCGATTAGTTGCTTACTCTTGAGTAGAAATGCATCTGCTCTCCAGAAATAAGCACCTTTGTAAAATGAGCCAAATTGAAGCAGAACACATTGTTGGAGTGTCAGAATGCATAGATAGAAGGCGAATATGCGTTCTATGGCTTTATTTCGTTTCGTCGCTTACTCTTGAGTAGAAATGCATGTTCACTCCAGAAATAATCACCTTTGTAAAATGTGCCAAATTGAAGCAGAACACATTGTTGGAGTGTCAGAATGCATAGAGAGAAGGCAAATATGCGTTCTATGACTTTATTTCGCTTAGTTGCTTACTCTTGAGTAGAAATGCATCTGCTCTCCAGAAATAAGCACCTTTGTAAAATGAGCCAAATTGAAGCAGAACACATTGTTGGAGTGTCAGAATGCATAGATAGAAGGCAATTAAGCGTTCTATGGCTTTATTCCGCTTCGTTGCTTACTCTTGAGTAGAACTGCATGTTCACTCCAGAAATAATCACCTTTGTAAAATGAGCCAAATTGAAGCAGAACACATTGTTGGAGTGTCAGAATGCATAGAGAGAAGGCAAATATGCGTTCTATGACTTTATTTCGCTTAGTTGCTTACTCTTGAGTAGAACTGCATATTCACTCCAGCAAATAAGCACCTTTGTAAAATGAGCCAAATTGAAGCAGAACACATTGTTGGAGTGTCAGAATGCGTAGATAGAAGGCAAATAAGCGTTCTATGGCTTTATTTCACTGAGTTGCTTACACTTGAGTAGAACTGCATATTCACTCCAGCAATAAGCACCTTTGTAAAATGAGCCAAATTGAAGCAGAACACATTGTTGGAGTGTCAGAATGCATAGATGGAAGGCAAATAAGCGTTCTATGGATTTATTTCGATTAGATGCTTACTCTTGAGTAGAAATGCATCTGCTCTCCAGAAATAATCACCTTTGTAAAATGAGCCAAATTGAAGCAGAACACATTGTTGGAGTGTCAGAATGCAGAGAGAAGGCAAATATGCGTTCTATGACTTTATTTCGCTTAGTTGCTTACTCTTGAGTAGAACTGCATATTCACTCCAGCAAATAAGCACCTTTGTAAAATGAGCCAAATTGAAGCAGAACACATTGTTGGAGTGTCAGAATGCATAGATAGAAGGCAAATAAGCGTTCTATGGCTTTATTTCGCTGAGTTGCTTACACTTGAGTAGAACTGCATATTCACTCCAGCAATAAGCACCTTTGTAAAATGAGCCAAATTGAAGCAGAACACATTGTTGGAGTGTCAGAATGCATAGATGGAAGGCAAATAAGCGTTCTATGGATTTATTTCGATTAGATGCTTACTCTTGTGTAGAAATGCATCTGCTCTCAAGAAATACGCACCTTTGTAAAATGAGCCAAATTGAAGCAGAACACATTGTTGGAGTGTCAGAATGCATAGATAGAAGGCAAATAAGCGTCCTTTGGCTTTATTTCGCTTAGTTGCTTACTCTTGAGTAGAAATGCATCTGCTCTCCAGAAATACGCACCTTTGTAAAATGAGCCAAATTGAAGCAGAACACATTGTTGGAGTGTCAGAATGCATAGATAGAAGGCGAATATGCGTTCTATGGCTTAATTTCGATTAGTTGCTTACTCTTGAGTAGAAATGCATCTGCTCTCCAGAAATAAGCACCTTTGTAAAATGAGCCAAATTGAAGCAGAACACATTGTTGGAGTGTCAGAATGCATAGATAGAAGGCAAATAAGCGTTCTATGGCTTTATTTCGCTGAGTTGCTTACTCTTGAGTAGAAATGCATCTGCTCTCCAGAAATACGCACTTTTGTAAAATGAGCCAAATTGAAGCAGAACACATTGTTGGAGTGTCAGAATGCATAGATAGAAGGCAAATAAGCGTTCTATGGCTTTATTTCGCTTAGTTGCTTACTCTTGAGTAGAAATGCATCTGCTCTCCAGAAATAAGCACCTTTGTAAAATGAGCCAAATTGAAGCAGAACACATCGTTGGAGTGTCAGAATGCATAGATAAAAGGCGAATATGCGTTCTATGGCTTTATTTCGCTTCGTTGCTTACTCTTGAGTAGAACTGCATGTTCACTCCAGAAATAATCACCTCTGTAAAATGAGCCAAATTGAAGCAGAACACATTGTTGGAGTGTCAGAATGCATAGAGAGGAGGCAAATATGCGTTCTATGACTTTATTTCGCTTAGTTGCTTACTCTTGAGTAGAAATGCATCTGCTCTCCAGAAATACGCACCTTTGTAAAATGAGCCAAATTGAAGCAGAACACATTGTTGGAGTGTCAGAATGCATAGATAGAAGGCGAATATGCGTTCTATGGCTTTATTTCGATTAGTTGCTTACTCTTGAGTAGAAATGCATCTGCTCTCCAGAAATAAGCACCTTTGTAAAATGAGCCAAATTGAAGCAGAACACATTGTTGGAGTGTCAGAATGCATAGATAGAAGGCGAATATGCGTTCTATGGCTTTATTTCGTTTCGTCGCTTACTCTTGAGTAGAAATGCATGTTCACTCCAGAAATAATCACCTTTGTAAAATGAGCCAAATTGAAGCAGAACACATTGTTGGAGTGTCAGAATGCATAGAGAGAAGGCAAATATGCGTTCTATGACTTTATTTCGCTTAGTTGCTTACTCTTGAGTAGAAATGCATCTGCTCTCCAGAAATACGCACCTTTGTAAAATGAGCCAAATTGAAGCAGAACACATTGTTGGAGTGTCAGAATGCATAGATAGAAGGCAATTAAGCATTCTATGGATTTATTTCGCTTAGTTGCTTACTCTTGAGTAGAACTGCATGTTCACTCTAGCAATAAGCACCTTTGTAAAATGAGCCAAATTGAAGCAGAACACATTGTTGGAGTGTCAGAATGCATAGATAGAAGGCGAATATGCGTTCTATGGCTTTATTCCGCTTCGTTGCTTACTCTTGAGTAGAACTGCATGTTCACTCCAGAAATAATCACCTTTGTAAAATAAGCCGAATTGAAGCAGAACACATTGTTGGAGTGTCAGAATGCATAGAGAGAAGGCAAATATGCGTTCTATGACTTTATTTCGCTTAGTTGCTTACTCTTGAGTAGAACTGCATATTCACTCCAGCAAATAAGCACCTTTGTAAAATGAGCCAAATTGAAGCAGAACACATTGTTGGAGTGTCAGAATGCATAGATAGAAGGCAAATAAGCGTTCTATGGCTTTATTTCGCTGAGTTGCTTACACTTGAGTAGAACTGCATATTCACTCCAGCAATAAGCACCTTTGTAAAATGAGCCAAATTGAAGCAGAACACATTGTTGGAGTGTCAGAATGCATAGATGGAAGGCAAATAAGCGTTCTATGGATTTATTTCGATTAGATGCTTACTCTTGAGTAGAAATGCATCTGCTCTCCAGAAATAATCACCTTTGTAAAATGAGCCAAATTGAAGCAGAACACATTGTTGGAGTGTCAGAATGCATAGAGAGAAGGCAAATATGCGTTCTATGACTTTATTTCGCTTAGTTGCTTACTCTTGAGTAGAACTGCATATTCACTCCAGCAAATAAGCACCTTTGTAAAATGAGCCAAATTGAAGCAGAACACATTGTTGGAGTGTCAGAATGCATAGATAGAAGGCAAATAAGCGTTCTATGGCTTTATTTCGCTGAGTTGCTTACACTTGAGTAGAACTGCATATTCACTCCAGCAATAAGCACCTTTGTAAAATGAGCCAAATTGAAGCAGAACACATTGTTGGAGTGTCAGAATGCATAGATGGAAGGCAAATAAGCGTTCTATGGATTTATTTCGATTAGATGCTTACTCTTGAGTAGAAATCCATCTGCTCTCCAGAAATACGCACCTTTGTAAAATGAGCCAAATTGAAGCAGAACACATTGTTGGAGTGTCAGAATGCATAGATAGAAGGCAAATAAGCGTCCTATGGCTTTATTTCGCTTAGTTGCTTACTCTTGAGTAGAAATGCATCTGCTCTCCAGAAATACGCACCTTTGTAAAATGAGCCAAATTGAAGCAGAACACATTGTTGGAGTGTCAGAATGCATAGATAGAAGGCAAATAAGCGTTCTATGGCTTTATTTCGCTTAGTTGCTTACTCTTGAGTAGAAATGCATCTGCTCTCCAGAAATAAGCACCTTTGTAAAATGAGCCAAATTGAAGCAGAACACATTGTTGGAGTGTCAGAATGCATAGATAGAAGGCGAATATGCGTTCTATGGCTTTATTTCGCTTCGTTGCTTACTCTTGAGTAGAACTGCATGTTCACTCCAGCAAATTAGCACCTTTGTAAAATGAGCCAAATTGAAGCAGAACACATTGTTGGAGTGTCAGAATGCATAGATAGAAGGCAAATAAGCTTTCTATGGATTTATTTCGATTAGATGCTTACTCTTGAGTAGAAATGCATCTGCTCTCCAGAAATACGCACCTTTGTAAAATGAGCCAAATTGAAGCAGAACACATTGTTGGAGTGTCAGAATGCATAGATAGAAGGCAAATAAGCGTTCTATGGCTTTATTTCGCTGAGTTGCTTACTCTTGAGTAGAAATGCATCTGCTCTCCAGAAATACGCACTTTTGTAAAATGAGCCAAATTGAAGCAGAACACATTGTTGGAGTGTCAGAATGCATAGATAGAAGGCAAATAAGCGTTCTATGGCTTTATTTCGCTTAGTTGCTTACTCTTGAGTAGAAATGCATCTGCTCTCCAGAAATAAGCACCTTTGTAAAATGAGCCAAATTGAAGCAGAACACATCGTTGGAGTGTCAGAATGCATAGATAAAAGGCGAATATGCGTTCTATGGCTTTATTTCGCTTCGTTGCTTACTCTTGAGTAGAACTGCATGTTCACTCCAGAAATAATCACCTCTGTAAAATGAGCCAAATTGAAGCAGAACACATTGTTGGAGTGTCAGAATGCATAGAGAGGAGGCAAATATGCGTTCTATGACTTTATTTCGCTTAGTTGCTTACTCTTGAGTAGAAATGCATCTGCTCTCCAGAAATACGCACCTTTGTAAAATGAGCCAAATTGAAGCAGAACACATTGTTGGAGTGTCAGAATGCATAGATAGAAGGCAAATAAGCGTTCTATGGATTTATTTCGCTTAGTTGCTTACACTTGAGTAGAACTGCATATTCACTCCAGCAATAAGCACCTTTGTAAAATGAGCCAAATTGAAGCAGAACACATTGTTGGAGTGTCAGAATGCATAGATAGAAGGCAAATAAGCGTTCTATGGCTTTATTTCGCTGAGTTGCTTACACTTGAGTAGAAATGCATCTGCTCTCCAGAAATACGCACCTTTGTAAAATGAGCCAAATTGAAGCAGAACACATTGTTGGAGTGTCAGAAAGCATAGATAGAAGGCAAATAAGCGTTCTATGGCTTTATTTCGCTGAGTTGCTTACTCTTGAGTAGAACTGCATATTCACTCCAGCAAAAAGCACCTTTGTAAAATGAGCCAAATTGAAGCAGAACACATTGTTGGAGTGTCAGAATGCATAGAGAGAAGGCAAATATGTGTTTTATGACTTTATTTCGCTTAGTTGCTTGCTCTTGAGTAGAAATGCATCTGCTCTCCAGAAATACGCACCTTTGTAAAATGAGCCAAATTGAAGCAGAACACATTGTTGGAGTGTCAGAATGCATAGATAGAAGGCAAATAAGCGTTCTATGGATTTATTTCGCTTAGTTGCTTACTCTTGAGTAGAACTACATATTCACTCCAGCAATAAGCACCTTTGTAAAATGAGCCAAATTGAAGCAGAACACATTGTTGGAGTGTCAGAATGCATAGATAGAAGGCGAATATGCGTTCTATGGCTTTATTCCCCTTCGTTGCCTACTCTTGAGTAGAACTGCATGTTCACTCCAGCAAATAAGCACCTTTGTAAAATGAGCCAAATTGAAGCAGAACACATTGTTGGAGTGTCAGAATGCATAGATAGAAGGCAAATAAGCGTTCTATGGCTTTATTTCGCTGAGTTGCTTACACTTGAGTAGAACTGCATATTCACTCCAGCAATAAGCACCTTTGTAAAATGAGCCAAATTGAAGCAGAACACATTTTTGGACTGTCAGAATGCATAGATGGAAGGCAAATAAGCGTTCTATGGATTTATTTCGATTAGATGCTTACTCTTGAGTAGAAATGCATCTGCTCTCCAGAAATACGCACCTTTGTAAAATGAGCCAAATTGAAGCAGAACACATTGTTGGAGTGTCAGAATGCATAGATAGAAGGCAAATAAGCGTTCTATGGATTTATTTCGCTTAGTTGCTTACACTTGAGTAGAACTGCATATTCACTCCAGCAATAAGCACCTTTGTAAAATGAGCCAAATTGAAGCAGAACACATTGTTGGAGTGTCAGAATGCATAGATAGAAGGCAAATAAGCGTTCTATGGCTTTATTTCGCTGAGTTGCTTACACTTGAGTAGAAATGCATCTGCTCTCCAGAAATACGCACCTTTGTAAAATGAGCCAAATTGAAGCAGAACACATTGTTGGAGTGTCAGAACGCATAGATAGAAGGCAAATAAGCGTTCTATGGCTTTATTTCGCTGAGTTGCTTACTCTTGAGTAGAACTGCATATTCACTCCAGCAAAAAGCACCTTTGTAAAATGAGCCAAATTGAAGCAGAACACATTGTTGGAGTGTCAGAATGCATAGAGAGAAGGCAAATATGCGTTTTATGACTTTATTTCGCTTAGTTGCTTGCTCTTGAGTAGAAATGCATCTGCTCTCCAGAAATACGCACCTTTGTAAAATGAGCCAAATTGAAGCAGAACACATTGTTGGAGTGTCAGAATGCATAGATGGAAGGCAAATAAGCGTTCTATGGCTTTATTTCGCTTAGTTGCTTACTCTTGAGTAGAACTGCATATTCACTCCAGCAATAAGCACCTTTGTAAAATGAGCCAAATTGAAGCAGAACACATTGTTGGAGTGTCAGAATGCATAGATAGAAGGCAAATAAGCGTTCTATGGATTTATTTCGCTTAGTTGCTTACTCTTGAGTAGAACTGCATATTCACTCCAGCAAATAAGCACCTTTGTAAAATGAGCCAAATTGAAGCAGAACACATTGTTGGAGTGTCAGAATGCATAGATAGAAGGCAAATAAGCGTTCTATGGCTTTATTTCGCTGAGTTGCTTACACTTGAGTAGAACTGCATATTCACTCCAGCAATAAGCACCTTTGTAAAATGAGCCAAATTGAAGCAGAACAAATTTTTGGAGTGTCAGAATGCATAGATGGAAGGCAAATAAGCGTTCTATGGATTTATTTCGATTAGATGCTTACTCTTGAGTAGAAATGCATCTGCTCTCCAGAAATACGCACCTTTGTAAAATGAGCCAAATTGAAGCAGAACACATTGTTGGAGTGTCAGAATGCATAGATAGAAGGCAAATAAGCGTTCTATGGCTTTATTTCGCTGAGTTGCTTACTCTTGAGTAGAACTGCATGTTCACTCCAGAAATAATCACCTTTGTAAAATGAGCCAAATTGAAGCAGAACACATTGTTGGAGTGTCAGAATGCATAGCTAGAAGGCGAATATGCGTTCTATGGCTTTATTTCGATTAGTTGCTTACTCTTGAGTAGAAATGCATCTGCTCTCCAGAAATAAGCACCTTTGTAAAATGAGCCAAATTGAAGCAGAACACATTGTTGGAGTGTCAGAATGCATAGATAGAAGGCGAATATGCGTTCTATGGCTTTATTTAGTTTCGTCGCTTACTCTTGAGTAGAAATGCATGTTCACTCCAGAAATAATCACCTTTGTAAAATGAGCCAAATTGAAGCAGAACACATTGTTGGAGTGTCAGAATGCATAGATAGAAGGCAAATAAGCGTACTATGGCTTTATTTCGCTGAGTTGCTTACTCTTTAGTAGAACGGCATATTCACTCCAGCAAAAAGCACCTTTGTAAAATGAGCCAAATTGAAGCAGAACACATTGTTGGAGTGTCGGAATGCATAGATAGAAGGCGAATATGCGTTCTATGGCTTTATTTCGCTTCGTTGCTTACTCTTGAGCGCCACCCTCCCATTGTGCAAATGCAAGCCACACAGCCTTTTGACTGTGTATCCATTTCAGGATGACACCTTGCACCTTGCAGGCAGAGGGAAGTCCGCCCGAGCGCGCGAAATTGCAAAGCAGGGCGCACGCTTTGCTGCTTCTTGCTGCTTGGGCTGTGGGCTGCCGTGCGCCGATCACCCCCCTGGGCACCGATCGCTGCACTGGTCGCCCCTCTGGGCAGCTCGCCCCATCCCCCCGGGTGCGCTGTTTCTGCCCCGAGCGCAGACGGCTCAGCCTCCTCCTCCTTTGCTTCCCACCCGGCTCCCCACTGTGCCTCCTGTGCTGGCTCCGCAGCCACTGCCCCTGGCTGAGCTGCCCCTGCAGCTGCTCTGCATAGACATCAAGGCACCCAGCCAGAAAAGTGAGTGTGAGTGCCCGTTGCCCCCAACCGCTGCCCTCTCCCTTGTCTGCTGGGCAGGGCACCCTCAGCGGCATGCCCCCCCCCCTCAGGCAGCACCGCTTAGCCGGGCTTGCTCATTGCCACCCTTCTCCCCTCCCCTGCTCCTTTCATGCCCTGCCAGCTGGCCGGCCCCAGAAAGGTGCAAGGCACGTGACTCCACCCCTGCAAGTCCCAGCCCAGAACAGGGAAGTGGGGGAGGAGCAAGGACAAGGCACGTGGGCTCCACATGAGCTGTAGCGCTGCGGAGGGAGATGTGAGAAGGCGGCGCTTGGAGACAGACGGTGAGTGACACCCCTCCCCACTCCCCCCTCCCCCCTCTCGCCCTTCTGCTCCTAGCTCCAGGGGCGTAGCCAGGATCAAAACTAGGGGGGGCAAGCCATGGTCGTTCAGGGGCGGGGCCAAGGCACGGGAGGGGAGGGGCCACGAAGTGGGCGGGGCTAAAGGGCCAGCGGGCCTGATGACATCGTGGCGGCGGCAGCAGCGGCCACCTTGTGCTTCTGGGGCTGGTAGCGTTGGCGGCTACCCTGCTTGGCTGGAGAGGACAGGAGGGTCGGGCAGGCGAGAGCGAGACAAGACACGGCCGCAGCCACGACGGCTCCAAGGCGTTGCTGCATATCAGCATAATATTTCAACCATGGTTCAAGCCCCACCTTAGGAAAAAATCCTGCATTGCAGGGGGTTGGACTAGATGACCCTTGTGGTCCCTTCCGACTACAATTCTATGATTCTATTGATACATTACCATAGCATATGCATCATTCTGCTTTCTTGAATTGTCCTACTCCTATGCATAGCAGACAACTCCTAGAGGCCTAGGTGTCTCCCCCCCCCCCCAATTACTGGTAAATACTGTATTTGAAAGAGTCATCCCCCCCATGTTGATGGGCTTTCTATGTGGGGCTTATCTGCCCCCCCCCCAGTATTTTATTAAGGATGGAAGAGGGAGAGAAGGAAGGAAGAAATAGAGAGAGGGATAACTCACATTTGTGGGTGCCTCTGGGTGACGCTGTGATGCTGGAACTCTGCAGCAAGAGGAAGATACCGGTACGCCTGTACAGGAGCCTTGTAAGCAGCTTTCTCTCTGCTTGATTTACAGTATACAGATGCAGGAGGAGGGGCAGACTGGAACACCACTGCTTTTTATAAACATCACTGTGTCTATCAAAGCTACAGCCCCCCCTTTTCTTATTCCCTTCCTTTTAGCCTTGCAGAGCCACCTTAGTCAAATTGAATCCTCTGCACCCTCATTAAATCGCCAATAGAACTCTTAATGCGATCCCTGAATGCTCATTTACAACTCCCACTGAAGAACAATAGGGTGAAGTGGTCAGCTATCAAACCTTGCCTGAAGGGATATTCTGCTCCATTGTCTTAGCTGCTTAAGCAACAGTATCCACTTTGCTTTATTTATTTGATGTGTTTTTGTTACAGCTGTGTCTCCCCCCCCCCAGCAAGCGGAGACCGAGCTGCTCTCGCTAAAGCAAAGCCCTTTCCACTTCAGTTTTTGGAGGGGAAAAGTGCTGGTTATGGTCTGTAAAATACATTAATTTTTTGCCCCCCCCCTGCCCCCCTGCCTACGCCCATGAAGCAAAGTCACTTGTCAGATAAAAAGAAGCTGTTAGCACAGGCAGAGATGGGATTTTCCATCTTATATTCAGTTTCTTCCTCCATTGTGTTGAAGAGTTCTCAGTCACCTGCGTCATGCACTGAGTCTGAGTCTTTCTCCCCAGACTAGGGGTTCCCAACAAAATTTTCTTGAGGACCCCTCATCGAGCCGCTATTGTGACAAGGACCCCCATTAATTCCTAATCCTAAAATTAAAAAGTGGTTTTAATTATTTTTCAGTTGTTTTCCTCTTTTCTTTATCCTTCGGGGGGGGGGAGGCGTTGGTGTGGTGGTGGCTGTGGCGGCGGCGGTGTGATGGCCGTCTGGGGGTCGGGGGGGTTCCCTCTGGAGGGGGGGAGGTTTCTACCCTTTCACCTGGGTTGAGGGTGGTGGTGGGGCCCTCTCTTCCCTGTCGTCCCCTCTTCTTTTCTCCTCCTCTGGGGGTGGCTGTATTTGCGGCGGTAGCAGCGCCAGCGCCAGCAGGTTCGGTGCGGCCTTTGTTCTTCGGGTCACCACGAGGCTCCCTGTGTGGCGCGCAGGAGCTGCGGGATCAGGGGCCTTCGCTTGGGGGGGGGCTCCTTCCCCCTCTTGGGCAGCTAGGGGTGATGGTGACTGCAGTCGCGAGGCAGGCCCCCCAGGATTGTTGCGTAATGGGAGGTCTCGGGCCACGGAGCTCCGCTCGGCCGGCGGCCGGGCGCCCTTGGCTTCGGCCCGGCGGGCCTGCGGGGGGCCCCAGCGGCTCCTCGCTTGCTCCGCCGGACGTTTCCGACGCCCACGCGGTCGCCGCGATGTCCGCGGCCTGGAAGGCGGTTTCGGGCCTCTAGGCCCAGGGGTTCCGCCGAGTCTCCGGCCGGGCACACTCAGCCTCGGTCCAGTGGGGTCACCGGGGGGCCTTCAGCGGCTCCCCGGTTGATCCACCGGGCTCGCTTGGCGCCCGCGCACCGGCGGCGGCAGTTCCGCCGGTTCCGGCGGGCCAGAGGCTTGGCATCTAATAGCATCTTGAGGACCCCTCTGGCATAGCTCACGGACCCCTGGGGGTCCCCGGACCACCTGTTGGGAACCACTGCCCCAGACTATTAATAATTGACTATAAAATGTTGCACTGATTAATACAATGAAAATATGTAAGCAGGTTATGTAAAAACAATAAAAATAGAATAACATTCAATAACATTTCCTAAAAACAGTATGTCACAAATATATGCATGAAACAAAACAAATTAAAAAGTAAGAGTCAGAGTTTAAGAAAGTTGAAGTAAGCATCTAAGTTTTTATGAGGAACTTAATAGTCTTTACTTCAAAAGTCAACAACAAATATTGAACTTGGCTCAAGAGCTGCGGCTGCTTCTCCTCCTTCTCCATGTTTTTTTCCCACAAAAGTGACTCAAAGTGACTTAGAGAAACAAACATTGTAAACATGTATAAAAGCAAGCGTAAAAACATCCTTACTTTCTTACCAGTAACATGTAAATCAGGGCCGATCTAGCCCACCTCACTAAAAAGATGAGCAGAAGAAGAGACTGCAAACATACATTACCTTCCAAAATAGGGTTCAAAAGCTGGATGAATAAAAACTGGTAGTGGTGGAACCAAGCATGTCTTCCTAGGGAGAATGTTCCACAAAACGGGGAAGCACCACTGATCTCTCAGTGCTGATGTAATAATATTTGCATTACACTAAGCATTCTAGCAGCTACATTTTGCACTAGCTGGAGCTTCTGAACCAAGTCCAAGGGTAGCCCCTCCTATAGCACATTGTTGTTGTTGAGTCGTTTAGTCGTGTCCGACTCTTCGTGACCCCATGGACCAGAGCACGCCAGGCACTCCTGTCTTGCACTGCCTCCCGCAGTTTGGTCAAACTCATGTTCGTAGCTTCGAGAACACTGTCCAACCATCTCGTCCTCTGCCGTCCCCTTCTCCTAGTGCCCTCCATCTTTCCCAACATCAAGGTCTTTTCCAAGGATTCTTCTCTTCTCATGAGGTGGCCAAAGTATTGGAGCCTCAGCTTCACGATCTGTCCTTCCAGTGAGCACTCAGGGCTGATTTCCTTCAGAATGGATAGGTTTGATCTTCTTGCAGTCCATGGGACTCTCAAGAGTCTCCTCCAGCACCATAATTCAAAAGCATCAATTCTTCGGCGATCAGCCTTCTTTATGGCCCAGCTCTCACTTCCATACACTACTGGGAAAACCATAGCTTTAACTATACGGACCTTTGTCGGCAAGGTGATGTCTCTGCTTTTTAAGATGCTGTCTAGGTTTGTCATTGCTTTCCTCCCGAGAAGCAGGCGTCTTTTAATTTTGTGACTGCTGTCACCATCTGCAGTGACCAAGGAGCCCAAGAAAGTAAAATCTCTCACTGCCTCCATTTCTTCCCCTTCGATTTGCCAGGAGGTGATGGGACCAGTGGCCATGATCTTGGTTTTTTTGATGTTGAGCTTCAGACCATATTTTGCGCTCTCCTCTTTCACCCTCATTCAAAGGTTCTTTAATTCCTCCTCGCTTTCTGCCATCAAGGTTGTGTCATCTGCATACCTGAGGTTGTTGATATTTCTTCCAGCAATCTTAATTCTGGCTAGGGATTCATCTAGTCCAGCCTTTCGCATGATGAATTCTGCATATAAGTTAAATAAGCAGGGAGACAATATACAACCTTGTCGTACTCCTTTCCCAATTTTGAACCAATCAGTTGTTCCATATCCAGTTCTAACTGTAGCTTCTTGTCCCACATAGAGATTTCTCAGGAGACAGATGAGGTGATCAGGCACTCCCATTTCTTTAAGAACTTGCCACATTACAGTAGCACATTACAGTAGTCTAATGATGAGGTCACCAGCATATAGTCCACTGTGGCAAGACTATCCCTATGCCAAAATTGTCAAAGTTGGTAATGGAAACTTCAAGTCACTGGGGTCACCTGAGCCAATAGTGACGGACATGAATGGAATTTCCCCAAACACCTTCTGCAGAGGGATAGCAACCTCACCGAGAGCACACAACCCCCTTTTGAAACCGCCCATCTGTAGGGTCTCCTATCCATCTTTTCAAAATTTAGTCTCATAGCACTGAATCCCCATTCACTTAACCACTAAGAATATAAAGGTTTCAGAGCTAGAGAAGTGTTTTGAATATTGAGGGAGACAGCATATAAATACAAAGTGCATCATCATCATCATCATCATCATCATCATTGCCATTCTGCTTTTCTACTAATGTATTCAGAGTGGCTAACAACAAATAACAGGAATGGGGAACCTACAGCCCTCCAAAAGTTGCTGGGCTGCAACTCGTATCATCTTTGATCACTGGCTGTTATTGTTAAGGCTGATAAGAGTTGTAGCCTAGCAACATATAGAGGACCTCGAGTTCCTTTTAAAATAATCGTTTTTGCCAGATACCAATGTATGCAGATTTAAATAAATCCCCCAATGTGGACTTCCGGCGAGGCATAATGGCGGGCGCCACGGCGCCACGGAGCTCCTAAGGTCAGCAGGCAGATCTTGACTGCCCAGGGAGCTCTTGAGCCGCCGGGACCACCGCCGCGTGAGATCTGGGGGTGTCCAGATCCTAGGCATAGCAGCCAACTCCTAGAGGCCTAGGTGTCCGCGTGAGATCTGGGGGTGCCCACCCGCCCGCCCCCTCAGTAAGTGTTTCGGGCCGGAATTGAGGGCGCCCGGTCGCTGGTCGTATAGAGCCCCGGGGCCTTGAACCACCCGCCCCGCGGCGCACCGGAGCCTCAGAGAGGGAAGGGGGACATTAAAAAATAATTTAAAAAGAAGCCCCGACATTCTTGCTGCCGCCGCCATCGCCATGCTCGATCCGGAGGGGGAGAGGAGCCCAGTTTCCCGCCGACTAGAGAGCCAGAGGCCTATTGGAAAGGCCTCGCTTTTTCTATTTTCAAAAATAAATATATATATATATATAATGTTTTATTATTTCTGTGTGTGTGTGTGTGTGTGTGTGTGTGTGTGTGTGTGTATATATATATATATATATATATATATATATATATATATATATAATATTTTTACATTTTTTTTAAAAAAGAGGAAAAATAGTTTTTTTAAAAAAAATATAAAAGGAAGGATTTTTTTAAAGTATTATATATATTTAAAATTTTTTATATAGATATACATTTTCTTTTTCTCCCTTCCCCCTTTTTCCCCCCTTAAATTTTTCTTCTATAAAAATAAATAGAAATAATCTTCCCCCTTTTCTCTCCCCCTCCCCCCTTTAAACAAAAAAGAAGAAGAAGAAGACGAGGGAGACTAATAACAACAATTTTTTCCCTCTTTAACCATTTTTTTTTAGTATTACTACCGTTTATCACTTCTACCTTCCATTTTTTAACACCCAAACCCCCTCTTTTCCTACGGTTTAACTCCTCAGAAAGGACTTCTTATTTCCCCCCTCCATTCCACTTGTTACTTCCCCCCCCCCACCTTTGTCCTCTGTCCATTTTCTTTTTATTTATTTATTTCTTTTTTTCGGTTCCTTCTTTCCCCCTTTTAATTTAACCCCCCCCTATCTAGTGTCTTTACCCACCAGTCTCCAATAGGGGAGCTTTTCTTCCCACCCATCACCTTCTCCTTAAAAATCCCTTCCCAGACACTTAATTCCCCTTTATTCATCTCTTCCTTATCTTCCTCTTCTACCTCACCTCTCATCCCCACCCCCACTTTTGTTTTATACCCTCTTTGTTTGCTGGATTACTTACTAAATCGAACCCCTCCCCTTCCTTTGCCTGTTTGTCTGTCCACTTCTGCTTGTTTGTCTATTTGTCCACTGGTCCACCCACCTCTCTGAGTACCTGACCACCCCTTTGACAACACTGTTGAGGCAAATACGACAACCTCAGAGAAGTTCTTATAACATCGCCAAGGGATGACACAACAACAACAACTATGACATTTGGGGCGAACACAACCCGGGAGACACCATCCACATATTCCAGTCCGGACGCCATGGTACAATGTCCAGACTGGACAGCATCCTGCTCACGCAGGGTCTGATCCCCTTAGTAGAATCAACAAACATAGGCAGCATCAAAATCACAGATCATGCCCCAGTAGAAGTCACTGTTAAAATAGGTGAAGAAACACAAACCACTCCATCATGGTCTTTCAGTCCCATCCTAACCACAAACACCCAAATCAGAGCAAGTATCACAAAAACTCTCCAAAACTATTTTAAAGAGAATGATGTAGACAATATAAATACCCCCCTCTTATGGGACGCAATGAAAGCGGTGACCAGAGGAGCTTGCATAAAAGAGAAAGCACTCCTTAAAAAACAGTTCTAGATCCCTTGCATGGTGTGGTGGATTGGACTGGTTTGCGATAGAACTCCAGGGTGGAAAGTGTTATTCCCAACCTCCTTGTTGAGTGACACATTCCATTCCTGAGGGGCGGGACCCTGATCCTGTGAGGAGTCGGAAACAACGAGAGGCCCACAGGAAAATGATCGCCCGAAAACGAGAGCGGGTTGAACTTTACTTGCGCTGGACTGTTGTACAGATAGACATATACCTGTACCAGAGAACAAACAGCAACAGTGAAGTGGATTTAGCAGTGCAAGCAGATGCAAGCAGTACAAACTACCTTCAGATTCAACAGTTTGCGGCTGAGGAACTCCTCATCGCATGGCCAGTGCAGCACAGAGAAGGAAAAGCGACGCGGCAGGAGGAGGAAAAGGGACATATTAAGATGCAGCAA
The DNA here is from genome assembly GCF_963506605.1 of Zootoca vivipara. Taxonomy (NCBI): domain Eukaryota; kingdom Metazoa; phylum Chordata; class Lepidosauria; order Squamata; family Lacertidae; genus Zootoca; species Zootoca vivipara. Next base: position 5,128,404 of record NC_083293.1, on the reverse strand, counting down.
TTTTATTCCCAATGCAGAATCGTCAGGAGATCAACGGACAATTGCAGCTAGAGACATTCTTATGTGCCACTTGTCGAGACTTATTCCTTCTAAAGTCATCATTGACTGGTGGGAGGAGGGTTTATTTTTATTTATTAGGTGTCGCAGGAAGAATTGCTGAGAACGAGTGCCTTCATCGTTTGGGGAGAATCGATTGTGCTTTTGTTGAAGGTGACAACTTGATCTTTTTAAGACAGTAATGTATTTAAAGGTTGCTTGAATGTAGAAAATGGTTTTGAAGGTATGGAATCCATTCTGTTTTGTTTGGGACACTTAAATGTTTTGTGTATAGTTTTTAGGAAATACCCTGATTTTGAATAGAAGGAAAGGTTTCACCTTACACTATATACGCATAGGTGGGTATTATTGGGAAAATGCATTGTACTTCTTTTGAAATGTTAAAGTGTATAGTGCATATGTCAGTGTGTATATCTGAAGTCTAGGTTGACTGTAGGTATATGTGTAAGTTTAGCCGATGTTTTGAGAGTTGCCACACAGGTTTGTGTAAATAGAACACCTGGGGGAAGGTAAGCCAGGGAATTCCAGAGACCATCTCGCTGCTTCGGCATTACTCTGGTGTTTTTGAGTATGCCTGCGCAGTGTTTTGGGGGAGGGGAGAAAATGTGGCGGATTGGACTGGTTTGCGATAGAACTCCAGGGTGGAAAGTGTTATTCCCAACCTCCTTGTTGAGTGACACATTCCATTCCTGAGGGGCGGGACTGCCATGAGTTTAAAAGGAATGGGGAGCAGTTATTTCGGTTGTGAGAGTTGAGAGGGGTTTTGGGAGCGGGAGCGTGTGGGTTGTAGGAGATATTAGAGTGTTTTTGGAGAAGTTTATTATAACTATATTATACAGCCAATGTTATCTGTAACTAAGAGTATGAACTAAGATCTTATACGCATGAGACCATTACGCTTTTTACATGTCCTCTAGTTTAATAAAGCTTTCTTAAATGTTACCTTAAAAACGGATGTGCCTTGTTATTCCAGTAAAGTATCCTAACTCAAAGGGATGGTGACTGTAGAGAGGAGGTTAGACTAAACCTGAGGAGCAGGAAAATAGTTTAAAACCTCAAGGTCAAGCCCAGGGAAGACGAGTGCCAGGAAGAGGGTGCCATATTGTAGCCAGGGGTTGCTAGGGCATTCGGCTGCTGAGGGGAACCTTGGGTGAAGGGGGATCCTTACTGTGGGCCAAGTCTGTTTCCTGATACACTTGCCGGGAGTTAATTGGGATAGAGCCACGTTATTGTGAGAACTGGAACTGGACTTCGATTCCTAGCAGACCCCAAACATAAACAGGCAGTTTATTTGGGGAAGCAAGAAGGATAGGTGGGTTGTCTGTGAAACAACTAATTTCCTTCAACACTCTGCTAGGGATATAAAAAGGGAGGCACATCGCATTGGTGGGATCCGCACATATTAGGTGGGATCATCTGAAGTTTTAGTAATAGCGTCGGTGGGACGATCGTCGCACATGGATTATAATCAGTGATCCAGTCTTTTCAGCAGAAGGCTCTCTGAACGGTGATTGGCAGTGATTGGCAAGGCAGATTGTTTCAACGTATGGCAAAAAAGAGATATTTCTAAATATATTTAGCAAGTGATAAAAACGGAAATAAAATATAAAATACTGATAGATGCAAAAGAAAGGTTTTTCCCTGCCGGATATGAGACTATATGAGAATCCTCTTTGTTGGTTGAAGCATAACTAAACCTAACTAAAACAAGCAGCTGCATTAATATAGGAACAAGTGTTGCTCCCAAAAGACAGTCAGTGCAAAGCATGGGGAGTAAAATTAGTTTCTATTTAACCTCAGAAAAATGAAGCTTATGAAGACTTCACACTGAGCTTTCAATTCTAGTATGAACTTAGATGAAAATATTATCAGGTTTGTCAACCTGATAATTTTTGAATCTGACAATTATAGGCTTCTAATAGGTTCAGCCCCTTCATGGATCAATGCCTTGTTGTGGCGAAGGGGCTTGAATAACTCAGAGAAGCTATGAGCTATGCCATGCAGGGCCACCCAAGATGGACAGGTCATAGTGGAGAGTTTTGACTAAACGTGATCCACCTGGAGAAGGAACTGGCAAGCCACTCCAGTATCCCTGCCAAGAAAACTCCATGGACAAAGACAACAGGCATATAAAAGTTATGACGCTGGAAGATGAGCCCCTCAGGTCGGAAGGCGTCCAACATGCTACTGAGGAAGAGCGGAGGACAAGTACAAGTAGATTCAGAGCTGATGAAGCGGCTGGGCCAAAGCCGAAAGGACGCTCTGTTGCGGATATGCCTGGAAGCGAAAGGAAAGTCCGATGCTGTAAAGAAAAATATTGCATAGGAACCTGGAATGTAAGAACCATGAGTGGAGGTAAGCTGGATGTGGTCAAAAATGAGATGACAAGAATAAATATCGACATCCTGGGCATCAGTGAACTAAAATGGAAGGGAATGGGCGAATTCAGTTCGGGTGACTATCATATCTACTACTGTGGGCAAGAATCCTGTAGTAGAAATGGAGTGGCCCTCATAGTCAACAAAAGAGTGGCAAAAGCTGTAATGGGATGCAATCTCAAAAATGACAGAATGATCTCGATACGAATCCAAGGCAGACCTTTTAACATCATGGTAATCCAAGTTTATGCACCAACTACCGGTGCTGAAGAAAGTGAAATTGACCAATTCTATGAAGACCTACAACACCTTCTAGAAATGACACCAAAGAAGGATGTTCTTCTCATTACAGGGGATTGGAATGCTAAAGTAGGGAATCAAGAGATAAAAGGAACAACTGGCAAGTTTGGCCTTGGAGTTCAAAATGAAGCAGGGCAAAGGCTAATAGAGTTCTGTCAAGAGAACAAGCTGGTCATCACAAACACTCTCTTCCAACAACACAAGAGACGACTCTACACATGGATATCACCAAATGGGCAGCATCGAAATCAGATTGATTATATTCTCTGCAGCCAAAGATGGAGAAGCTCTATACAGTCAGCAAAAACAAGACCTGGAGCTGACTGTAACTCAGATCATCAGCTTCTTATAGCAAAATTCCAGCTTAAACTGAAGAAAGTAGGAAAAACCACTGGGCCAGTAAGATACAATCTGAATCAAATCCCTTACGAATACACAGTGGAAGTGAGGAACAGGTTTAAGGATTTAGATTTGGTGGACAGAGTGCCTGAAGAACTATGGATGGAGGCTCGTAACATTATACAGGAGGCAGCAACGAAAACCATCCCAAGGAAAAGGAAATGTTGGATAATATGGATAGACCTAAAATATGGATGATGAAATAATATGCAGTTGAAAATGATAATAGAACCCATGGAGGGGATGGTGAGAAGTCTGGATATTCATAGAAATCTCTAAATTTGAGTATGTTTTTATTTGATTTTACAAGTATAAAGTTATAACTGTTAAAAAAAAGTCACCTGCCTTGGAACTTTATGGTGAAGGACAGGTAAGAAATCCATGGACAAGTTTCCTACAACTATCTAAATGGTATGAGTAAATTATTATTGTAATTCAAATCAGACTCGTGTTTGTCACATAACTTAGATTACATATGAGCCAACCTGGACCCTGCAATAGTGTGCCTTCTTCATGAGAGGTCTGCTGGCTGCTTCCTGCTTGCTGAATTCTCTGCAGAGATGCTTGTCTGGCACTTTCATTACATATCCTCTTCTCCCAGGGCTTTGGCTAATTGTTTAATCTATGGCCTTTTAAACTGTGTGTGTGTGTGTGTGTGTGTGTTTGTTTTTGTTACTATGGTATGTAGTTTGTGTTTTAATATTGTAAATTGTTTTGTGATCCTCGGATGAAAGGTGGTGTGGAAATTTAATTATCATCATCATCATCAGCATCATCATCAGTAGTAGTAATAATAATAATTATAGTAATAATAATAATAATAATAATAATTAAAAAAATAAAAATTTGTGCAGTAGCACCTTATAGACCAACTAAGTTTGTTCTGGGTATAAGTATTCGTGTGCATGCATACTTCTTCAGATACACTGAAACAGAAGTCACCAGACCCTTATATATAGTGGGAGGGTGGGGTGGGGTATTTCTCAGAAGGGTAGTAGGAGATGGGTGATTGTTTACCATATCCATTGAGTCAATCACCCAAGTTGTCAAAATGAAGGGGGAAGGGGGGAATGCCACTGGCAAAGTGGCACAGCTCCCCCCTTGCCCTGACGGCTCGGGGTAGGCTTGGGAGTTGTGGGCGGGCGGCATGCCGAATGTCACCCCCCTGGGTGAAGGCAGCTGGGGCAATCCGCCCCCCCTTCCTACACCCCTGGCTTTACCTTATCCCAACCTTCAAGACATTAAAGACTGTTCTCACACCATCAAAAAACTTAACAAGAGCAAGGTAAGGGGAAGGAACAGAGGCAGGAAGGGTAACAATGGCAGATCACGAACTCCTTGATACATTTATGTATTCTGGATGAATTTCCCATACACACATACAGGGGTTCTGTCAATTAAAGAAGGCAAATTGTCATTACAGTACTTTGCTTCTGGCTGATGCAAGCTAGTTGAAGAGGGCTACTTGTACTTTGGCTTCGAAGCATGCACACATTATTTACTTTCCGCATCTTGCTAGGAGGTGGCATGTTCACACCTCCTGCAGGTCTTTTATTAGCTGATTTGAGAGTTCCACATTCATCCCTCTTCACTGACTGCAAAAGAAAGAAAGAAATGTTGCTATAACTCTGTTAAACAATAATGCAATTATTCAGCAAGTTCTCTGTTGCCTCTTTCTACATTGGAGCAGCAGCTAACAGAAGGAGCCCTACCGAGCAAAAGCTCCACCCTGACACTTCCAAGAGATGTTCAGTATTTCAAAGGTAGCCGCAAAGGTGGGGCTACCTTTGAAGGTGACCCGGAAACTGCAACTGATCCAGAATGCAGCAGCCAGACTGGTGACTGGGAGCAGCTGCTGAGGCCACATAACACCGGTCTTGAAAGACCTACATTGGCTCCCAGTACGTTTCTGAGCACAATTCAAAGTGTTGGTGCTGACCTTTAAAGCCCTAAATGGCCATGGCCCAGTATGCCTGAAGGAGCATCTCCACCCCCATTGCTCAGCCTGGACACTTAGGTCCAGCTCCAAGAGCCCTCTGGCAGTTCCCTCACTGAGAGAAGGGGAGCTACAGGGAGCGAGACAGAGGGCCTTCTCAGTAGTGGCGCGAAGATGGCGGAGTATCAACATCCTCCCTTCTGACCTCCGTACTTTACTGGTCTGTTTTTTAAAGTTTTTTACTGTTTTATACCGTGTTTATATTTTATTTTCGTTTTATTCTTATCTACTTAATTTAGCTCAGTTTTAAGTTTTAGTCATAGGTTTTAAGGAATTAAAGTACAGTAGGGAGTTGTTTAAAGTCTTCCTGACCTTCACTTGGGGGAGCGTCTGGGCCTCAGCGTTTTTTTTTAAAGAAGAAACCTTTCAAGTTGTGACTGCTCTTATCGTTATCTCCCTGCATTTACTCCCTGCTCCACCATTCTACTAACCAAGCAAATGAACTGAAGCGAGACTTTTACCAACCTGATTTTTACCAAATAAATAATGGTGACGACCCGGAGTGGCTGTAAAACCTCGGGCCTTCCTCGGAGTAATCTAAGACCTCTCTCTCTAAAAGAGCTACTCTAAAGGAAGCACAAACAAAAATCACTCGGCCCTATAAGAATAGGGGTAAAGTGGAGCTGATTGAGAATCAGCAGAAAATTGAAACTTCCCCCCTCTGCACCGAGTCCTCTGCCAGCCACAACGAAGGGCCAGCAGTGCAGAGAGAGGATTGTGCGGAGGAATGCCACAACAATGGGCCGATAACGCTCAAAGTAATTTCAAACATAACTGGTAAAGACACCGAAGTACTCCGGAAACAGAGACTTAAACCCCTAGCTTCTCCTGAACCATCCCAAGACTGAGAAGTGGAGGAACTAATGTTAAAACAAATTGCAGAGCTGTCTTCGGGAAACTCTAAAACATCAAAAGATTCTTGCTTCCAATCCCCTGAGACAAATGGTGATGATTTATCCGTTATCAAATGGCTTGTGCTTTTAACTGAGGATATTGAACATATAAAATCCTACCTGGGCACCTGTACAAAAATCCTCACTATAATGATGGACACTTGTAAAATCCTCTGCAGGGAACCTGGCGGAGTGACTGCAGAATTGGAAAGTAACAGCAACTTCCCTCCTACCACCTGCAAAAATAGATCATCAAGGAATGTAAAGAGATCCAGCAGGGCCATCGCCTTGAAAAGGAGGCCCATAAGTGCAAAAAAGAGCAAAAATGTTAAAAATTTCAAGGCAGTGCATTACAAAAAAATGGATTTTAAAAAGCTCTTTAAACTCCTCAAGAGTTCCTCAATAACCGGGATCAGTGGGAACACCAAGAAACTGCCTGCCAGGAAGCCTTCTAAGCAAGAACTTTCTATAAACCCTTGCCCTGATGCTGCATTGGAACGCTTGGAACCCCTAACGCCTACCCCAACACCTAACTCCAAGCAAGACCTTTTGATCCAAGATCCATGGTCTCACGTTTTATCTGCAGATAAAACCAATCCCTCTAAGAAGAGGAATCTGACAAATAATAACTGGAATCTGGTGCTGTACCGAAACAAGCTCGTTCTATCAAATTATCCTAAACCCCCAGGACTCCTGTCACAAGAAGAGCGTAAAGCCCATCTATTGAACTTTCTAAAGATCTATATGCCAGGTATCCTTAATAACCCTACTGACTTGGCCCAAGTGGAATATCTATACTTCGACGGATTCCTTGCCAGAGCGGTGGTCTCATTTTATGACGGGAGACTGGCAAAACTGGTGTACAAATGTCGAGAACACCTGAAGACAAGTGGCGTAAGAATCTCAAGGTACTTTAAAAATGAAGGACCCCCAATTCCACTTATTCCCCATACTGTAATTTTGCCAAAAACTCTCCAACATAAGATTGACCAACATGTTCTAATTGACATCAACTCTGTGGATGACACCTTTAATCACCCTACTGGTCCGGTTGCCAAGGACCCTCAAAAGTTGGACTCCCCTGGGCCCACGTATGCAGTTCCTGAAATTTCTCTGTAATACAACAGCTGCTCTGGGAGGAAGACCTTTCATTGCCTACAGACAGCCACCCAATCTTAAACAACTCCTCACCCACAATAATACAACCACCAGACTTAACATGGACACTGGTACCAGAGCCTGCAATAAACCCAGATGCCAACTTTGCTGCCACATACACCCGGACAACATCATTACTGGCCCCAACAACATCCAACATACCATCTCAGGACTATTTAATTGCTCATCTTCTAACATTGTGTATGCCATCAAATGCCAACGGTGCCCTTCAGCTCTCTATATTGGACAAACAGGCCAAACCCTACGCCAAAGGATAAATGGACATAAATCTGACATCAGGAACCATAAGACTGAAAAACCAGTAGGAGAACACTTCAATCTCCCAGGACATTCTATACAAGATCTCAAAGCAGCTGTTTTATTACAGAGAAATTTCAGGAACAGACTGGAAAGAGAAGTTGCTGAATTGGAAATCATTACCAAGCTTAAAACCATGGAAGCACCTGGGATGAATAGAGACATCGGATTCTTATCTCATTATGCATGATCAAGCTTTCTTTAGCACCTCAGCCCAGGACTAATTGCAGCCATCAGCAGCCATTAACAGCCATCTACAGGTTTACCACTCCCATCAGCCCATCGCCCATTCCCACCCACCCCCACCACCCTCTGTATATATATAGGGTCTGACACTTCTGTTTCTAGTGTATCTGAAGAAGTGTGCATGCACACGAAAGCTCATACCAAAATATAAACTTAGTTGGTCTTTAAGGTGCTACTGAAGGAATTTTTTTATTTTGCTTCGACTCAGACCAACACGGCTACCTACCTGTAACACTGAGCTAGATGAACCAAAAGGCGTCTGACTTATGTTCCTTATGTTCCTATGCCGTGTTTAAGATCGCAGGCTTTTTACCCATAAGTAAAATGGGCTTCCTTCCTACCCAGATGCTTAGAAAGGCGAGGTAATTTTAATCTGTTGCAGTACTTTGCCCCTTAAAGGAAGGGGCAGGGTAAAACGCGGATCCAGATGATTTTAAACGGATCCTCATGAATTCATATGATTTTTTCATTCAAATAAAAAAAACAACACCATGATACTGTAGAGTATGTCTTAGTCTGTAGACAGCACCAAAATAATCACACATCCACTGTTTCGTTCAGCCACAATGACACAAAAACGTGGTTAAAAACCACGGATCCTCATGATTTCTGCATTGGGCCACCGCAAATTCACTGTCTAATCACATATCATGCCCAGGGGCACAGCCTGCACCACAAAAATCAAGGATCCACAGCTTCCTGGCGACACCGTGGCCCAAAATTGTGGTTTTGAAGCACGGATCCTCACAAATCTTCACCTTTTTGCATCGGGCCCCCCCAAATTCACTGTCTAATCACATATCATGCCCAGGGGTACAGCCTGCACCACAAAAATCAAGGATCCACAGCTTCCTGGCGACACCGTGGCCCAAAATCGTGGTTTTGAAGCACGGATCCTCACAAGCAGAGAAACCAGTAGGAGAACACTTCAATCTCCCAGGACATTGTATACAAGATGTCAAAGTAGCAGTCTTATTACAAAAGTTCCTCTCAGTGTACCTTACCTTTTCCCCTTCCTTCATGACTCTTGATCCGACGGGAGCAACTCCTCTGGGTGCTCCAAACTCCAGGCAGGCCGGCAGGCCAGGCCGGCCAGGCCCAGGCAGGCAGCAGGCAGGCAGGCCAGGCCCAAGCAGGCAGCAGGCAGGCAGGCACGCCCTTTTTTATTTTTTCTCCTCCCGACGTTGCCGGGCGAGGGGCGGGCCAGCGAGGAGGGGCGTCACGCCAGTCAGTCGCTAGTGCGGCGCCTCGCTATCCCGCCCCTCGCCCGGCAAAGTCGGGAGGAGAAAAAATAAAAGAGGAAGCTGCAGCCTCGCTCGGCAGGCAGCTTCCTTTTTTATTTTTTCTCCTCCCGACGTTGCCGGGCAAGGGGCGGGCTAGCAAAGAGGGGCGTCACTCCAGTCAGCCACTAGCGTGGCGCCTCGCTAGCCCGCCCCTCGCCCGGCAACGTCGGGAGGAGAAAAAAAAAAAGGAAGTCACAGCACACAGGCGCGCCGTGGGAGGGCGGCGGGCGGCGGCACAGGGGTTGGGGGGCAGGCTGGCAGCGCCCCCTCCATTTTGGCGCCCTAGGCAATGGCCTAGTTCGCCTAAATGGACGCTCCGGCCCTGGACATCTTGGAGAGTGAAGTCAAATGGGCTAATAACAAGCACTGCTAATAACAAGGCCAGTGGAAGTGATGATATTCCAGCTGAACTATTTAAAATTTTAAAAGATGATGCTGTTAAGGTGCTACACCCAATATGCCAGCAAGTTTGGAAAACTCAGCAATGGCCAGAGGATTGGAGAAGATCAGTCTACATCCCAATTCCAAAGAAGGGCAGTGCCAAAGAATGCTCCAACTACCGCACAATTGCGCTCATTTCACACGCTAGCAAGGTTATGCTTAAAATTCTACAAGGCAGGCTTAGGCAGTATGTGGACCATAGCTGCCAAGTTTTCCCTTTTCTTGCGAGGACGCCTATTCAGCATAAGGGAATTTCCCTTAAAAAAAGGGAGAACTTGGCAGCTATGATGTGGACCGAGAACTCCCAGAAGTGCAAGCTGGATTTTGAAGGGGCAGAGGAACCAGAGACCAAATAGCAAACATGCGCTGGATTATGGAGAAAGCTAGAGAGTTCCAGAAAAAGGTCTACTTCTGCTTTATTGACTATGCAAAAGCCTTTGACTGTGTCGACCACAGCAAACTATGGCAAGTTCTTAAAGAAATGGGAGTGCCTGATCACCTCATCTGTCTCCTGAGAAATCTCTATGTGGGACAAGAAGCAACAGTTAGAACTGGATATGGAACAACTGATTGGTTCAAAATTGGGAAAGGAGTACGACAAGGTTGTATATTGTCTCCCTGCTTATTTAACTTATATGCAGAATTCATCATGCGAAAGGCTGGACTAGATGAATCCCAAGCCGGAATTAAGATTGCCAGAATAAATATCAACAACCTCAGATATGCAGATGACACAACCTTGATGGCAGAAAGTGCGGAAGAATTAAAGAACCTTTTAATGAGGGTGAAAGAGGAGAGCGCAAAATATGGTCTGAAGCTCAACATCAAAAAAACCAAGATCATGGCCACTGGTCCCTTCACCTCCTGGCAAATAGAAGGGGAAGAAATGGAGGCCGTGAGAGATTTTACTTTCTTGGGCTCCTTGATCACTGCAGATGGTGACAGCACTCACGAAATTAAAAGACGCCTGCTTCTTGGGAGAAAAGCAATTACAAACCTAGACAGCATCTTAAAAAGCAGAGACATCACCTTGCCGACAAAGGTCCGTATAGTTAAAGCTATGGTTTTCCCAGTAGTGATGTATGGAAGTGAGAGCTGGACCATAAAGAAGGCTGATCGCCGAAGAATTGATGCTTTTGAATTATGGTGCTGGAGGAGACTCTTGAGAGTCCCATGGACTGCAAGAAGATCAAACCTATCCATTCTTAAGGAAATCAGCCCTGAGTGCTCACTGGAAGGACAGATCGTGAAGCTGAGGCTCCAATACTTTGGTCACCTCATGAGAAGAGAAGAATCCTTGGAAAAGACCCTGATGTTGGGAAAGATTGAGGGCACTAGGAGAAGGGGACGACAGAGGACGAGATGGTTGGACAGTGTTCTCGAAACTACCAACAGGAGTTTGACCAAACTGCGGGAGGCAGTGCAAGACAGGAGTGCCTGGCGTGCTATGGTCCATGGGGTCACAAAGAGTCGGACACGACTAAATGACTAAACAAGAACAAAGGTACCCCTGACAGTTAGGTTCAGTCGTGGACAACTCTGGGGTTGCACTCTCATCTCGCTCTATAGGCTGAGAGAGCCTGCGTTTGTCTGGACAGCTTCCTGGTCATGTGGCCAGCATGACTAAGCCGCTTCTGGCAAACCAGAGCAGCACACGGAAACACCGTTTACCTTCCCTGTCTCATAGTCCGTCGGTGATCTGTTTTTTAGGAGTCCAACTTCTCAGCAGCCTGCACTGAATCAGATGCTGGAGCTACTGTTATATTTTCCTTCAGTCTGAGGAACTTTCTTCCCGATCTACTCTTCTGCCTTTTATTTCGCTTCAACTGTGTGAGCTGCAACCGGTGAGGCTTCCCTGGTTCTGGTGGCATGCCAATAGATTTTTTTGGCAGCTATAATATGGTAACAAGTCCTGGATGATGGGCAAGAGCAGTTCTCTTTGGGGAAAAGGCAGACAACATAATGCTTTTCTTTACTAACCCTTACCACAAATACACCAAACTGTGGACAAACATCTATTAAATTGTTCATTACCATGAAGGATCATGGTAAAAAGGTAAAGGGACCCCTGACCATTAGGTCCAGTCGTGACCGACTCTAGGGTTGCGCGCTCATCTCGCATTATTGGCCGAGGGAGCCGGCGTATAGCTTCCAGGTCATGTGGCCAGCATGACAAAGCCGCTTCTGGCAAACCAGAGCTGCACACGGAAACGCCGTTTACCTTCCCGCTGTAGCGGTTCCTATTTATCTACTTGCATTTTGACGTGCTTTCGAACTGCTAGGTTGGCAGGAGCTGGGACCAAGCAACGGGAGCTCACCCCGTCACAGGGATTCGAACCGCCGACCTTCTGATCAGCAAGCCCTAGGCTCAGTGGTTTAACCACAGCGCCACCCCATTTGACAAACTGATGGTGCCTTCTCATAGCTTTCATCTTTCTTAGGCCACAGAAGTTATCCATGATTTGTGATGGATCACAAGCTATATGAGGAAAGACTGTATCTTCTGGTTATTTCAGGGCTGGCTCTAGGTAGACTCCCAGTGGCGTGGTGTGCCAGGGCGCCGGGCTAGTAGGTGGGGCGCTGCGCGACGAAGCTACGCGGAAAACATGCTGCGCCCAGCGAGGGCGGGAGCGCCGGAGCGATCTCCGCTACTCAGTGCCAGGGCGCCCGACCTGCTCGAGACTGCCCTGGGTGATCTTGAGTGTCTGACAAACTGAGGCCGCAAATGAAAGTTTCCAGTGTTACACAGTCCACGCAAAGTTTCTCTCCAGTAAATTTTTTGCATTGCATGTAAGGATAACACCATTGCTTCCACCGTCAATTCTTTCCATTGTCAAAGTCTTTTTAGAGCTGCATGAAAACTCTCAGAGACATTTGTGGTGATTCCACTTTTTTCATTATATATGTCCAGTCTCTTTAGAATCCAGGCCCCAGCATGCTTTATTATTGTTTGGTGCAGGTCTGCCATAAAGTAGTCTAAGAACGCTTTGCTCCAATTTGTACTGAGTTTATCAAATTTGAATCTGTAGTCTTGCTCAGAATTTGACCTGAGATGATCAAAAAAGTCAGCAAGGTATAGCTTGGTATCTTCTGAACTGGCCCCATGTTTTTTTCAACCAAAACATGATGTCTCTGCGGATGTGATTCCAGCATACCGCTCTGTGGCTCTTGAGCAAAAGATGCTCCAAAGCATTTTAAATTCCTTTTTCTCTGTCAGACACTATGACAACTTTATCTGAATTGAGCAATGGACACTGTTTTGAAAGGTTTCAAAAAATCTCCTGTGATTGTCCTCTCGCCTGCTGTCATGTATCATGAACATTACAGGAATCAGTGGTGATTCAGCGAAAAGCCTCTCCCCCATGCTTTTCAACATCTACATGAAGCTGCTGGGAGAGATCATCAGGGGGTTTGGGCTGGGTGTTCATCATAGAATCATAGAGTTGGAAGAGACCACAAGGGCCATCCAGTCCAACCTCCTGCCAAGCAGGAAACACCATCAAAGCATTCGTGACACATGCCTGTCAAGCCTCCGCTTAAAGACCTCCAAAGAAGGAGACTCCAACACACTCCTTGGCAGCAAATTCCACTGCCGAACAGCTCTTACTGTCAGGAAGTTCTTCCTAATGTTTAGGTGGAATCTTCTTTCTTGTAGTTTGAATCCATTGCTCCGTGTCCGCTTCTCTAGAGCAGCAGAAAACAACCGTTCTCCCTCCTCTATATGACATCCTTTTATATATTTGGACATGGCTATCAAATCACCCCTTAACCTTCTCTTCTCCAGGCTAAACATACCCAGCTCCCTAAGCTGTTCCTCATAAGGCATCGTTTCCAGGCCTTTGACCATTTTGGTTGCCCTCCTCTGGACACGTTCCAGCTTGTCAGTATCCTTCTTGAACTATGGTGCCCAGAACTGGACACAGTACCCCAGGTGAGGTCTGACCAGAGCATGAGTATGCGGATGATACCCAGCTCTACCTCTCTTTCAAATCAGAACCAGTGAAGGCGGTGAAGGTCCTGTGTGAGTGCTTGGAGGGGGTTGGAGGATGGATGGTGGCTAACAGATTGAGGTTGAATCCTGACAAGACAGAAGTACTGTGCTGGGGGGACAGGAGGCGGGCAGGTGTGGAGGACTCCCTGGTCCTGAATGGGGCAACTGTGCCCCTGAAGGACCAGGGGCGCAGTCTGGGAATCATTTTGGACCCACAGCTGTCCATGGAGGCTCAGGTTAATTCTGTGTCCAGGGCAGCTGTCTACCAGCTCCATCTGGTACGCAGGCTGAGACCCTACCTGCCTGTAGACTGCCTCACCAGAGTGGTGCATGCTCTAGTTATCTCTCGCTTGGAATACTGCAATGCGCTCTATGTGGGGCTACCCTTGAAGGTGACCCGGAAACTACAACTAATCCAGAATGTGGCAGCTAGACTCAGGGGCGTCTTTCCCCTTGGGCTGAGTGGCACCCTGGGCCATGTTGCCTGCCCAGCAGGGGCGCATTGAGGAGGCACACGGAACCCCCCGTTTGTCTGCTTCCCCCGCTTCGCTCCTTTCCCGGTGGCGGTGGCGGAGCCGCCTCCGTCAAGGGGCTGTGCCCCCACCTGCTCAGCCCAGCCCAGCCGCCCGACGCTGCGCGCTCCTTGGGGTGCAGATTGCCGTGCCTCCGACAAAGCCACCTCGAAGGCGGGGAGGGGCACCTGGAACCATAGTTTTTGGTCTGTTTTTTTTAAAATTCTGGTACATCGCTCATGCAAAGAAAAGATCCTGCACTGCGTGTCTCAGGCCTGATCGATCAACTTTGGCAGACGCAGTAAGGCTGTTGTTTAAAGAGAAAGTACCATAAACAGAGAAGCAACTCCACACGAGGCAGGCTTTGGAAGGTGAAATAGCAAAAGGTTTATTTGGTAACGCTCTGTCGGAATGCCACTTGATTCGCAAGGACACGTCAATTGCAGCATTTTCATTTTAAACCGTTCTCTCAAAGTGAGGCTCCACTTTTCCAAATGCCCCTGCGAGGCAGGGACAACCACCCACCCACCCACCCACCAGCCTGGGAAAACCAAGACTATGGACCACAGCATGTTCTGGTCAGGGCCCGCCTGTCAGAGCCAGTGTCATATGCCATTGGTTTGCCTGGGTGTCGAGGACATACCCATCCATCCGCAGCCCTTGTATGCAAGAAAATGAATCATGTGATATAGAAAAATATGGGGGAGAAATATCCACTGTGCAAAGCACAACCTGCCCGCATCCTTCACTTCCCTAACTTTGCCTATGGGGGCCGCCATTTTCAAGGGTTGCCCAACTGGGCCGTTGAGCAGAGATGAGGCACGGTGGTCTCTGTTTCGAAACATAGAATTGTAGAATTGGAGGGGACCATTAGAGTCATCTAATCCAACCCGGAATCTTGCCCGACATGAGGCTCGAACCCATGACCCTGAGATTAAGGGTCTCATGCTCTACCAACTGAGCTATCCAGCAACAGAGGCTGTAATTTTGGAGCTGGCAGTCCTTCAGTCTTGATTACCTATGCCAGTTTCCCCCAACTTGGTGCCCTCCAGACTCCAGCTCCCATCTTCTTCCCAAAGTTCAGGGATGGTGGGAGTTGCAATCCCAAACATCTGGAAGGCAACGAGGTTGAGGAAAGCTGTACTTGAAGGGAGGCCAGCACTGTTTGTGTGAATCTGGTCATTATAATGAAGACAGGCACCCACCGAACCAAAATAACAACATTTATTTATTGTGACATTGGCGCTCGGCTGTCAAGGAACCATTTTGTTAGCACCAATGTGGTGAACCTTTAGCCCGCCAGACATTGATGAACCACAACTACCATCAGCCCCAGCAAGCAGAGCCAGCGACCAGGGATGATGGGATGATGGGAGTTGTAGTGCAGTAACATGAGGAGGTTCCCCATACCTGAGTTCAGGGATGTTCTTGGTGGATTTCATCATTTTATTAAGGGGTGTCCTTGTGGGGTTTTCTCTTGCTTGCTGTTCTTTGATCCCTTGACTACCTTGTCAGTCCTTGAGAGTGTTCTTGCCCTTTTAAGAGTTCTATGGAAGGAAATTTTCTTTTTCTGGGATACGTGAGACTTTTCCCAGAAGAGTGCTATACTCATGAAAGAAGTTACAGTGGTACCTCGGTTTATGAACACAATTGGTTCCGGAAGTCTGTTCATAAACTGAAGCGTTCATAAACTGAAGCGAACTTTCCCATTGAAAGTAATGGAAAGTGGATTAATCCGTTCCAGACGGTCCGCGGAGTAACCATTCATAAACTGAAGTGAACTTTCCCATTGAAAGTAATGGAAAGTGGATTAATCTGTTCCATACGGGTCCGCGGAGTACTCAACCTGAAGCGTACTTAACCCGAAGCATGTGTGTAATTGGTTCTGGAAGTCTGTTCATAAACTGAAGCGTTCATAAACTGAAGCGAACTTTCCCATCGAAAGTAATGGAAAGTGAATTAATCCATTCCAGATGGGTCTGCGGCATTCATAAACTGAAAATTCGTAAACCGAGGTTCCACTGTACACCTAATGGCCTGGCTTCTTCCATGTCCATCGTCAAGGGACAGCAGCTCTCTCAAGCTCTGGCCCTATGGATGGGATTTATACCTACCCCTCCATCTCTGTTCAGCTTTCCTTCAACTGACACCAACTCCTGACAAATAATTGAAAATCAACATGCAGGTTAGTCCTTTGGTAACTCGATTCATACACTAAATATTGGCTGATAATCAAGAGGAAGGCAAAACGGACTTGCTCGCCTATGGACAAATGGCATGGCTTTGAACTGGGATTTAATGTGACTTCAGGACTCAGCCAGCACCATTTTTTTCAGTGTCAGGGTTTGACCCTGGGACATGTGAAGGAATGAGGAATGAGAGTTTCTTTGTGCATGGGCAGAGTGCTGAACGGCTACAACCAGCCTCTGCACATCTGAGCTTAAAGGGAACGGCTTTTGGGAGAGGCATGTATAGGTGCGCTTAAACCGAAAGAGGTCGCTTTAGAAATTCAGCACCATTTCTTACATGTTCATAATAAGTAGAACTAAAAAATATATGCACCTTGATTTTAGGAAAAGGGGTTTTTAAGTGCTCATGCTCACAATGTAAAAGAAAAAGAAAATAACACTTGCAACTGTAAGTATCTTATTTTTCCTTATTTTAATAATTTCAATGGGGGGTGTGACAAAAAAAATCCACACCGGGTACCACCTGACCTTGCTATGCCATTGGGTCGACAACTCTGGGAAACGGAGGGGGGTGGGGCGCTGGAGGGATCTTTGCACTACGGCGCTGGATATGCTTAAGACGGCCCTGGCTAGACTGGTGACTGGGAGTGGCCACTGAGACCACGTACCACCAGTCTTGAAAGACCTACATTGGCTGTGCCCCTGGGCATTATAAGTGATTTGACAGCTGTAGTGCGGCAAAAAAGGCAAAGAAGATCAGCTGTCAGCCTTCTTGCCGAGCTACAGCTGGTTCCCCTTTGCGTTACGCTGGTCTCCGCCGGTTGCCGCTCACCGCTTGTGGCAACTGGCAGAGACCAGCGGAACACAAAGGAGAACCTGCTGTAGCGCGGAAGGAAGGCAAAGGAAGATCAGCTTCCCACGCTGACAGCTGATCTTCCTTTGCTTCTTCCCATGCTACAGCTGGTTCCCCTTTTTTTGCCACTCGCTGCCGCTTCGTCTTTCTATGGCTGCGCTTCGCAAGATGAAGCGGCGTTCATAGAAAACCTCATCGTCTTGCGAGTCCCTCGTGCAAAGCAAAAAGCTTTCGTCTTGCGAATTTTTTGTTGCACGAGGTATTCGTCTTGCGAGGTACCACTGTACTTAAAATATTATTATTATTAATAATAATAATAATTTATTATTTATAGCCCCCCTATCTGGCTGGGTTTCCCCAGCCACTCTAGGCGGCTTCCAACAGAAAAATGAAATAAAACAATCAATTAAACATTAAAAGCCTCCCTAAACAGGGCTGCCTTCAGATGTCTTCTGGTAATAATAATAATAATAATAATAATAATAATAATAATAATAATAATAATAATTTTTATTTATACCCCGCCCTTCCCAGTCAAGACCGGGCTCAGGGCGGCTAACAACAAATAATATCAACACAAATATAAGAAACAATTCAGTTAAAACAGCTGTTTTTCTCTTTGACATCTGATGGGAGGGCGTTCCACAGGGTGGGCGCCACCACCGAGAAGGCCCTCTGCCTGGTTCCCTGCAACTTGGCTTCTCGCAACGAGGGAAATGCCAGAAGGCCCTCGGTACTGGACCTCAGTGTCCGGGCAGAACGATGGGGGTGGAGACGCTCCTTCAGGTATACTGGACCGAGGCCATTTAGGGCTTTAAAGGTCAACACCAACACTTTGAATTGTGCTCGGAAACGTACTGGGAGCCAATGGAGATCTTTCAAGACCGGTGTTATGTGGTCTCAGCGGCCTCTTCCACTCACCAGTCTAGCTGCCGCATTCTGTATTAGTTGTAGTTTCCGGGTCACCTTCAAAGGTAGCCCCACGTAGAGTGCATTGCAGTAGTCCAAGCGAGAGATAACTAGAGCATGTACCACTCTGGCGAGACAGTCTGCAGGCAGGTAGGGTCTCAGCCTGCGTACCAGATGGAGCTGGTAGACAGCTGCCCTGGACACAGAATTAACCTGTGCCTCCATGGACAGCTGTGAGTCCAAAATGACTCCCAGGCTACGCCCCTGGTCCTTCAGGGGCACAGTTGCCCCATTCAGGACCAGGGAGTCCTCCACACCTGCCCACCTCCTGTCCCACACAAACAGTACTTCTGTCTTGTCAGGATTCAACCTCAATCTGTTAGCCGCCATCCATCCTCCAACCGCCTCTAGGCACTCACACAGGACCTTCACCGCCTTCACTGGTTCTGATTGGAAAGAGAGGTAGAGCAGGGTATCATCCGCATACTGATGAACACCCAGCCCAAACCCCCTGATGATCTCTCCCAGCGGCTGCATGTAGATGTTAAAAAGCTTGGGGGAGAGGACAGAGCCCTGAGGCACCCCACAAGTGAGAGCCCAGGGGTCCGAACACTCATCCCCCACCAACACTCTCTGAACACGGCCCAGGAGGAAGGAGCGGAACCACTGTATGACAGTGCCCCCAGCTCCCAACCCCTCTAGACGGTCCAGAAGGATGTTATGGTCGATGGTGTCAAAAGCCGCTGAGAGATCCAGCAGAACTAGGAAACAGCTCTCACCTTTGTCCCTAGCCCGCCGGAGATCATCAACCAGTGCGACTAAGGCAGTTTCAGTCCCATAATCAGGCCTGAATCCCGACTGGAAGGGATCCAAATGGTCCGCTTCTTCCAGGTGTGCCTGGAATTGTTCAGCAACCACTCGCTCAATCACCTTGCCCAGGAATGGAAGATTTGAGACTGGGCGGTAGTTGGCCATATTGGCCGCATCTAAAGATGGTTTTTTAAGAAGCGGTTTAATAACCGCCTCTTTCAGCGGGTCTGGGAAGGCTCCCTCACAGAGAGAAGCATTCACCAACCCGTGAAGCCCATCGCCCAGCCCTTCCCGGCTAGCTTTTATAAGCCAGGATGGGCAAGGATCAAGGAGACAGGTGGCTGGTTTCACTCGTCCAAGCAGCCTGTCCACATCCTCGGAGGTAACTGAATGGAATTGATCCCACGCAACTGGACTAGACAGGACTCTAGCACTCTCCCGCCCCGGCCCTGCTCCCACGGTGGAGTTTACCTCTTCCCGAATCTGAGCGACTTTATCTGCAAAAAAACTTTGCAAAATCGTTGCAGGAGATCATGCTGGGCCCCGATGGAGCAGGTGGTTCCACTAAACTGCGAACCACCTGAAAAAGTCTCCTGCTGCTGTTTTCTGCAGATGCAATAGAGGCGGTGAAGAAAGTCTTCTTCGCCGTCTCTACCGCCACTTGGTAGGCTCGACATTGAGGTCTAACCTGTGTCCGGTCAGCTTCAGAATGAGTTATCAGCCACCGGCGCTCTAATCGTCTCAACGATTGTTTCATTGCCCTCAGATCCATGGAGAACTACAGGGCTGTCCGGGCTCCATGCAATTGGAGAGGGCGCTTCGGAGCCAAACAGTCAATAGCCCTGGTTAACTCTACATTCCATCGGGCCACCAGGGAATCGGCTGAAAGGCCATCAACATGGGATAAAACATCCCCTACCACTCTCTGGAAACCATTTGGATCCATTAAGTGGCGGGGGCGGACCATCCAAATTGGTCCACCTCCATAGAGAGGGGAAGAGTTGTGGAGAAGTCCAGTTGCACCAGGTAGTGATCTGACCATGGCACTTCTTTAGTTTCGCTTTTACTTAGTGTCAGATCACCAACATCCATACCGTGTTTCTTACATTTTAAGACGTGCCTATAAAATAAGCCATGGCACGATTTTCTCAAGGCAATAAAATATAAGGCATCCCCCCAAAATAAGACATGCTGGGGTACCGGTACTATACCATGCTGGGAGCAGGTCCAGATGGCGCTTCCGTAAGGAACAGGAAAAGGAAGATGCCAGTCCTTGCCGGAAGCGGATGCGCAACGTGCGCCGCGTGGAGCTCAGATGCAGCGGGAGCCGGCAGAAGCTGCAGCACGCCCCGCGTCGAGCCCCGACCCAGCAGGACCCTGCACGACCCGCAGCGCGCGCCGTGCCAAATCCCGACCCAGCGGGACCCCACAAGAGCAGCAGCACGCGCTTTGCCGAGCCCTGACTGAGCGGGAGCCGGCAAAGCGTGTGCTGCTGCCTTTGCCGGCTCCTGCTGGGTCGGGGCGCTGCGCTGCGCGCGATGGTACCCTTGCCGGTTCCTGCTGGGTCGGGAGCCGACGGAGCGGGAGCCAGCAAAGGCAGCAGCGAGCGCTTTGCCGAGCCCCGACAGAGCGGGAGCCTGCAAAGGCAGCAGCGTGTGCCTTGCCGAGCTCCAACCCGGCGGCGGGACGCGGCAAGAGCTGTAGGACGCGCCGTGCCCCAACCCGGGGGCGGGACCTGGCAAGAGCCGCAGCGTGCACCGCTTGGAGCCCCAACCCAGCGGGACCCAGCAGCGTGCCCTGCTGAAGCGCCAACAAAGCGCCCAGCAGGGCAGCAGCAGCAGCAGCCAGTTCCAGGCACCAAGCCGCAGCAGGAAGAGGAGGTAATTTTTAAAAAAATAAGACACCCCCGAAAATAAGCCATAGGCTTATTTTCTTAAGTAAAATAAATTTAAGACGGTGTCTTAAAATGTGAGAAACACAGTACTTAATCTGTCAATATTTTCATCTTCTGCCGTTCGCGTTTTTTAACCCTGGTGTCGCCAAAAAACTGTGGATCCTTGATTTTTGTGGAGAAGGCTGTGCGTCTGGCTATGGTGTGTGATTTGAGGGTGAGTTCGGGGAGGCCCCATGCAAAAAGGTGAAGATCCGTGAGGATCCGTGCTTCAAAACCATGATTTTGGGCCACGGTGTCGCCAGGAAGCTGTGGATCCTTGATTTTTGTGGTGCAGGCTGTACCCCGGGGCATGATATGTGATTTGAGGGTGAGTTTGGGGGGGCCCGATGCAAAAAGGTGAAGATTTGTGAGGATCCGTGCTTCAAAACCACGTTTTTGGGCCACGGTGTCGCCAGGAAGCTGTGGATCCTTGATTTTTGTGGTGCAGGCTGTACCCCTGGGCATGATATGTGATTTGAGGGTGAGTTTGGGGGGGCCCGATGCAAAAAGGTGAAGATTCGTGAGGATCCGTGCTTCAAAACCACGTTTTTGGGCCACGGTGTCGCCAGGAAGCTGTGGATCCTTGATTTTTGTGGTGCAGGCTGTACCCCTGGGCATGATATGTGATTTGAGGGTGAATTTGGGGGGGGCCCATGCAAAAAGGTGAAGATTCGGGAGGATCCGTGAGGATCCGTGCTTCAAAACCACGTTTTTGGGCCACGGTGTCACCGGGAAGTTGTGGATCCTTGATTTTTGTAGTGCAGGCTGTACCCCTGTCCCAAGGTCAAGAGACTGTCAAATTAACCGCTCCCGCTCTGACCCACTAAGCCACGGGTGTCAAACACAAGGCCCGGGGGCCAAATCCGGCCCGCCAGACCTCGTCATGTGGCCCGCCGAGCGCCCCAGCCAGCGGGACCCAGCAGCGGGACCTTGCTGCTAAAGCGTCGCGCCGACAAAGCGCCGACAAACAGCTGGGGCGGGGAGGTAGAAAGGCGGCCAGAGCAGCGCTGCGTGGAGCGCCCCGAGCCACAGCAGGAGAAGGAGGAGGCAGCTTGCCGGGTCAGCGCCGCACGGAGAGTCCCGAGCCTCTGGGACGCAGCAGTGCTCTGTAGCACTTTGAATCCTCCTCCTCCTGCCACGGCGCCTGGCGCCTGGAAACGGCTGCTGCTGCTGCTGCTGAAGCACAGACAAAGCACCCAGCAGTGCCGTGTGGAGGAGGAGGAGGATTCAAAGTGCTACAGAGCACTGCTGCGTCCCAGAGGCTCGGGACTCTCCGCACGGCGCTGCCGGGCACCGACCCGACAAGCCGCCTCTGCCTCCTCTTGCCTCACCTCCTCCTGCCTCACCTCCTCAGCCTCACGAACGTGCAACTCTGAGGGTTTACGCACTTCTCCTAAAACGGACACCCGCTGCCTCACGCTGCACGGGAAATGCTTTTTGCCCCTGGGTCCCTTCGCGCTCTTTTCTGGCGCTGAATCAAGGCGACGACCCCCCCCTCCCTTTCTTTCTTCCTCTCTCTCGTTCTTATTCTTTCTTTCCCTCTCCTTCCTTCCTTCTTTATCTCTGTCTTCTCTCCCTCTTTCTTTTTCTTTCCTTCTTTATTCCTTCTTTCCTACTCTTCTTTCTCTCACCTCTTTCCTTCCTCTCTCCCTCCTGCTCCCTCTTTTCTTTCTTTCTTTCTTTCTTTCTTTCTTCCTTCCTTCCTTCCTTCCTTCCTTCCGTCCGTCCTTCCCATCTTTCCTCCTCTCCCTCATTCTTATTCTTTCTTTCCCTCTACTTCCTTCCTTCTTTCTCCCTTTCCGTCTTCTCTCCCTCTTTCTTTTTCTTTTCTTCTTTATTCCCTTCCTTATTTCCTACTCTTCTTTCTCTCCCCTCTTTCCTTCCTTCCTCTCTCCCTCCCACTCCCTCTTTTCTTCCTTCCTTCCTCCCTCCCTCCCTCCCCTCCCTCTCCCTCTCCCTCTCCTTCTGGCCCTTAAACCCTGGAACCAGGAGAGCAGCTCCAGTGAGTCAACCTCAGCCAGTCCCTTTGGTGAAGGGTGGTGGCTCACTGGCAGAACATCTGTCCTGCATGCAGAAGGATCCCAGCATCTCCAGGTACTAGTAGCTCTGCAAAGGTCCTGCATGAAACCCTAGCGAGCCTCCACCACCCAGTGCAGTTACCAAAAATCATTTTTCAATAAATTGTACAATAATTGTACATTTGAATATCTATTTGCCATTATTCTGACTATGTTTCTGTTTTCAGAGCTAGTTATTACTTACATTATTACAAAAAACAGTAATAATTGAATGCAGTGACAATAATTTATGATAATAAAGAGTGGACACATAGTCCTACAGATACAACCGGCCCTTTGAGGGTGACCAAACTGCTGATGCGGCCCCCGATGAATTTGAGTTTGACACCCCTGCACTAAGCGAAACCAAAAGCCCGCCCTTTCCCCTCCCTCTTTCATTTGGGAGCATGCGCGGCTCTCCAGTTCCGTTCCCCGCTTACTCTTCGGGAGCCTGTGGTGAGATCATTTCCCCCTCCCTCTACGTATCGCGTCTGAAGAGAGGGGGAGCGAGCAGTTTGCGCATGCTCATACCGAGACCAGCGCCGCTTGTGCCAACGGTGGGAAGTGACGCAGCCAAAGGGAAACCCGAGCCTTTTCTCCCGAGCGCAGCCGCTTCCTTCCTTCCTTCCTTCTTCCGACGGCCCCGCCCCCGATCGCGATTTGCGCCTGCGCAGGGAAATCCTTTTTAAACTGAACGGCGGCTACTGAGGAGGGCGTCTTTTTGGGCGGCGGCGCTGGTTTTGACGGTGGGAAGGAGCAAGAGGTAGGTGGGTCTCGGAAAGTGGGAAATGGCGCGAAAGGAGAGCGGAGTGCTGGTGGGAAGGGAGGAATTAATTTTTTTGAAATATTTCTTTCAAGGGCTGTTTGAGGTGGAGAGAGGTAGGCTGTGGAGGGTGCCATACTTGGACACCGTAAATGAACGACAGTCTTCACTTTACAGGTAGCCAAACTTTCAAACCCCACCCCCCTCCTCGCCTAGGTGTCTTTGACTATGGCAAGAAATGAGGTGTTGATGGTCTTCTGTTGTCCATGGGCTCCACGTCAGTCCCCTCTGATTCCACTTTGAACAAAAAAACAATACCGAAATCTCTGTATAATATTTTATGAACTCTTCCAAAGAAGATTTTTTTTTTGGGGGGGGGGTGTTGCTGAGACACTGGTTCCGTCATATTGCTATTGCCCTGTTGGACAGGAAAATACTAACAAAAGAAAACCCCCAAAAGTTGACCTTGTCTTGTGTTTCTTTCCTGGAATAAGAAAAAAATGAAGAGACGTGGGAATTCTGAGGCTCCAGAACAAGCTTTGCCAGCTACTGGTAGTACACAAACCAGAAGTGTCACAAACCCCGAAGAGATAGAAAATGACCGAACTTCCATTGAAGAAGTCTTGACCTGTTTGAATGAAAGTACCGGTAAGGACAAAGATAGGGCTTTGTGCTTATTCCCCAATCCAGCAAAGAAGAGAAATACATGTAAGGCTGATGAATTTCAATAAAGCTTTAGACTTGCCCCTACCTACACCTAAAAACTGAACCAAATAGCAAGAAAGCAGATGGCAAATTAAACAAGAATTCCATAGTTTTACAAATGCCATGGCATCTCAATAGGGCTACCTTTAAAGCAAGCCATTTGACAGGCCATCATGCATGAGGATGGTTTTTTTAATGTATTTTAATCACACTTTGACTTTTTTTTCTAATTAAAGGTACTGCCTCACAAAAGAATAGAGCTTTGCAGGGTCCTTTGACGACTGTGGAAAAGATTGCACAAGAGAGAGGCTTGGCACCAGAAGAAATTCATAACTTGCTGAACATCGTACTCAGTGGCAAGCTTGGTAAAGGAAAAAAAATTGTTTCTTTCCCCTTGGCAGTAAAGTATGTCAGAGTAGCTGCATTGCCATGGCTTCTCCCTTAACAAGAACCTGCTGCTTCTAACTTGTGACAAATTATCAATAGTGAAGGTGTTAAGAATGTTAAGCAGTGATTTCAATGTCTTGCAGGTGCAGTGATAAGCAGGAGGCTACTGAAGAATCTGATTCCCATTTCTGTAATAACAGAGGATTCTGTTATGTCAGCTGTGTATTGGATCTGTGCTCAAAAGTGTTCTAGTACCATTCAGGTAACTTGGAAAGCATGGTAATGATGTCTTGGTTCTGAAGAATGATATTTTCCCCAGTCTGACTTATGCATCCTGCTGATTATTAAGCTAGATGTTGTACAATGCTGAACATACTCCAGAAGGGGTTTGTTACCTTGGTCTTGCTTTTGCTTACTGATATCTATTTCTCCCTACAGGTGCTCGTTCTAAAATGGCTAATTGTAATGTTTGACTTCATTGATCAGACGGAAAATGTTAATGCTCTCTATGGTTTCTTCTTCAGCTTATTACAATATGGCAAATTGGTAAGATAAAAATCAACGTGTTATTTTGAAGGAACTAGCTTTTGTTCTCTGACAGTAACCCAAATCACACAACAGGACACAATGTAAAAAGTGGGGCCTTTAAAAAAACCTGAACGTTACTAAATACTGAATTCTGAACACAACAATAAAATATACAGTCATACCTTGGTTGTCGAATGGAATCCGTTCTGGAAGCCCGTTCGACTTCTGAAAATGTTCGACAACCAAGGCACAGCTTCCGATTGGCTACAAGAGCTTCTTGCATGCAATAGGAAGCTGCGTTGGACATTTGGCTTCCAAAGAACATTTGAAAACCGGAACACTCACTGCTGGGGTTGCGGCGTTTGGGGTCCAAAACATTAGACTCCCTAGGCGTTCAGCTTCCAAGGTATGACTGTAACAGGCTATATCCAATGTTAGTCATACTCAGACCCATTGAAATCGGCATGACTAACATAGATCCATTAATTTCATTGCGCCAATCTTTTTTTGTACAGGCAACCCTGGATTGTGTTCCGGGTCTTCGTGCATGTTGGCGGAGCATGCATAAGCCCATTACGTCCCGGCCCTGCTCCTCCCTCTTCCAGGTCCCAAAAATGGGTTGCACATTCTTTGAACGTACACAAAATGGGGCTTGCCTGTATTTAATTTTGATTCATTTCACGTATGAAAACAAACATACATACAAAGTCATGCATTAGGCATATTTATCATCTCTGATACAATGATAACAATGCATTATTTGACTTGATCCCACTTTAGAACTAATTGGATACGAATACACCCACCCTCCCGCCAAATGTAAATAACAATACTGTACCAGCACCTAAATGATTTAAAGTGTAGATAATTGCTCCTACATTTAAGGGAAGACAGAATGTTACATAAATGCTAAGCAGTCAGAGACATTACATAGCCTGTAGTATATTTAACTGTATGGTCTGAGATGACAAAGACAATTCTACTTAAGGGTTCCATGGCCATGGCAAAAAGCAGGGGTGGCAGTGAGCAACCCTGCTTTGTGCCCCAGCCAATGAGAAATATCAGGGAGTGTTCCCCATTCAGCAAAAATTAGTTCACTGACCCATAGTATAAATTAAAAAGTGGATCAACCCAGGATGTACTAATGCCAAAGGAACATAGAATTGTAAAGCGATCTCCCAGGTTTAAACAATCAAATGCCCTGACTGTGTCCAGCATCAGGAGAATAGTAGGTTCTGGATGTGACCAATTCCAAGCTAGGCTATTTTTGCTTCCAGGGAAGGAAGGAGCAGCAGATCGAAATGCCATCTTGCTTCAGTGATACCAACTTGAGTGATGGTTTTTCTAAAAACATTTCATTTTCACAAGAAGCCCGGTGCAGAGGCCAAATAGTTAAACCAGTCTTCTATTTAAGCACTTGCCTGGTATCCATAGGCAACAAGGAATTTCATGCCAGGCCCTCCCCACTGCATTCTAGCATCCAGCTGCAATAGTGAGACTGCTCATGGTAAACCCCACCCCCACCCTGCTATGCACAGACTGGTTCCAATGAATAAAGTGAGACTTCGAAGTAAACATTTGGCAGTTAAATACTGTCTATAAGCAGGCTAGTAATTGAGAACTCATTGTAACTTGGATGCTAAAATACTTGCTGAATTAAATGCCATCTCCTTTTCATGATTGTGTTGAGATGGAAAGAACTGAATTTAGCCGTTAACTGCTTTTATGTAATATATTTTCTTTCTTACTGTAGCTCCCCTATGCCTGTCATATGCTGTGTTTGCTGACCAGAATGGAGAATGGTGAGATCTTCATTAGATTCATGTTATGTGATTGCATCACAAGCTTTTTGTCACAGGAGGCAAGTCATCCCCACCGCCCAGTCTTGGGGACCCACTTTATGGATTTACCACCCTCCAAAAGTGTGCTCAGCCCTTTTATTCAATTGGCTGATTTTGTGCAAGAGAATATGACCTATCTTGTTTCTAGATCTGATATGCTGCTTTACTTGGAATAAAAATCCCCTTGCTGTTTTACCTACAGCTGCCTTGAGTCTTATGTGAAAGGCAGAACATAACTTTTTCAAATAAAGAATAAGTGTTGAGTTTTGATTTGTTTTGTTTTCTTTTCCCTAGTGAAACCTTTCCGTGTGAGGAAACTTCTAGATTTACACGTAAGTCACTTGAGATTAAACCACTGAGCCTAGGGCTTGCTGATCAGAAGGTCAGCGGTTCGAATCCCTGTGGCGGGGTGAGCTCCCGTTGCTCGGTCCCAGCTCCTGCCAACCCATCAGTTCAAAAGCACATCAAAATGCAAGTAGATAAATAGGAACCGCTACAGCGGGAAGGTAAACGGCGTTTCCGTGTGCTGCTCTGGTTCGCCAGAAGTGGCTTTGTCGTGCTGGCCACATGACCTGGAAGCTATTCGCCGGCTCCCTCGGCCAATAATGCGAGATGAGTGCGCAACCCCAGAGTCAGTCACGACTGGACCTAATGGTCAGGGGTCCCTTTACCTTTACACTTGAGATATGAAAGTAAGTTGAAGCAAGACAAAACTTATTTTTAAAAAATTGGAATCTAATCTTTATAGGCACTCCAGTGTAGCATGAAAGTTTAATATTTGGATAGCTGACAAATATCTGAGGTAATTTAAATGGTGCATTATCTTGCGTTCTAAGACATAGAGCAAAGCTCTAAATAGTAGAATCTACTATTCTTTATAACCTGCTGATGGTGTAGGTCTAATGCTGAGCTCATCTGAGAGCATGCAACCTTTGTCCTTTGCTATCTAAGCAAAAGGTATACAGCATAATTGAACAAAAGAGATGGAAGAGATTCTTTTGTTAGCTTTTCATCTCTTTGGATTGTTTGTCTCTACAGCAGCTGTAGTGGCCTCACCCCACTAACTGCCCCTAATTAACTATAGTGCCTGGTATGCCAATTAAATGAATTTCTACAATTTAGCACAGACTGTCTTATGTGAAGGAAAACTTTTTTGATATAATGTTTTATTAGATTTTCAACAAAAATAAAAAGCAAACAACAACCACATACAAAGAAAAAATATACATAAAAGCAATATCAAATCCATAAAATGGGATTCTCTGAATCCCATGACTTTCCTCCCCTCCTCCCCTGGTTCCTTAGATTTCCTTTTCAACTGCATATCATTTCTACTCCAAATTATTTTTTCTACCTCAAATTTCCTATACTTTTTCTATAATTACAAGTGTTCTTTAAATTCTGCCAATGTATTAACCTGTTTACAATACTTTTGTAAGTACACGACAAACATTTCCCATTCTTTTTACCATTTATTGTCGTCTTCATTTCTGAGGTTTCCAGTTAGTTTTGCCATTTAAGCATGGTCCATTAACTTGGTTTGCTGATCTTCTTTGGTCAGGACTGCTTCCTCTTTCCATCTTTGGGCTAACAGTATCCGGGCGGCCGTCGTAGAATATGTCAACATTTTTTTTCTGTTCTTTTGGAATCTCCACTTCTAGAGTGCCTAAATAAAAAGGCTTCTGGTTTTTTAGGTTACTCTAAACATTTTTTCCCATTTCCCATATTCCCACCACATATGATAAAACTCTGTTTCTTTACTGTGAGGGACAAGGGGTATCGCGAAGTCCCTCCCCTCAAGAGTTCCAGCCCAGCCCCGAGCGCGGCGGAAAGCAGGGAGAGCTCCAACTCAAGTGGGGAAGCAGGAAGTCGGGTCCAAGGCTCTGGCAGGGTAGAGGAGCCATCTTCCCAGGTGGGACAGGAAGGGGGAAAAAAGGGGGGTAGACCCATCCCCCCAACTCCGGAACTGCGCAGAAAACGTAGGGGGAAGAGGATGGGGCTCCCCAAGTTGTTATGCTGGAGAAAAACGCGCCAAACGCCATTCGGAGGTTCTGATTCAAGCGGATAAGATGTGTCTCTGTAAATAGCACTGCCGTTTGCACTGTAAATACGCAGCACCAATAAAAAGATAAAATGCAGAGCGGTGTAGGGTCGTTACTCTGAAGTAGCCCACTCCGGCCACTGTGACATTTACATTTCCAGCACTTATTAGAACTTGTTCTATATACATTTTTGCTAATTTAACCAGGGTTAAATACCACCGATACATCATTTTCTTGTAGTTCTCTTTCAGTAAAGTACATGCAGTAAATTTCATATCTGACTTCCAAAGCCTTTCCCAATCCATCAGTAGTACCATATATTATGTCCCACATCTTTCGTCCATTTTATCATAACACATTTGATCTGTTCCTTTTTGGTTTCCCACCAATTTTACAAGAGCAGATTGTACAATTTATTTCATGGGACACTGGGAACAGTGGATTGGGTATATCCTCTTACATGACCTCAGGCAGGAGCAAAGACTTATGGGAGGCAGGCTGGCACTTCCTCAGTTTTTTCTCCTGCCTGACTCAGAATGTTTTTCCTGGGTCTCCTGCTTCTTCAAATAAGTTCTTCAATTTTGATCTCATTTTATTGTTGCTTTATTTTATCTACGGTAGTCTTCCTTAGTTTTAGCAACTTACTTGCTGTCTTTGAGTTGTGCATATATATATATATATATATATATATATATATATATATATATACACATATATACACACACACACACACACACACACACACACACACAAACTATTATCTATTATGTTCCTCCCAACCCTGGTTGTTTTCCTTATCAACCTTAGTTATTCTTTTTTTAGTTAACTTTCTTGCAGAGCGTCCCTGTATACTGCTCTCCTCCAGGGTTGCTGAATATGCTAGTTTTTTGCCGCAGACCATTTTATTGCTCAGATTTAAAGATAAGCAGGAAATCCTACCTGAGGCTTTTTGCAATCACTGCTCACTTTCAGTGGCTGCTGGCTCCATATCACCAATCATATTGGTGATTTCTACAGCCTTCAGAGTCCCCCTTCATTTTGTAGACAACCATTCCCCCCAAAACAGGCTCCCCCACCCACGCGTGTTCTTGAAATTTACCCCACCCCACCCACCCACCCCCAAAATAAACTGGACAAACCCCACCCCACCCCATTCATCCTCACCAAAGCCACGGTCCTCCACCACTCACCGCCCCCGTTCCCCACCCCAGTGGCATGAGGTCATGTCACCCCTCTCTCTGGTCTCCAAAAAAGACTTCCCCACCCACACATGTTCTGGAAAATCCCCCCACCCTACCCACCCCCAAAATAAGTGGTGGGGAAACCCCACCCCGCCCCATTCGTCCTCTGCAAAGGCATGTCCCTCCTCTACTCAGCGCCCCACTTTCCCAGGGCAGGCACATGACGTCACGACACCCCTATCTCTGGTCCCCCAGTGTGTGGTGTAATCTTCCCCCCTCCACCACGCCAACCCCCCCCTCTCCCTCACATACCACAGGCATATCTGGGGGGGGGGCTGGCAGCTGAGGGGGTAGCTGGGCCAGTTGCTTCTCTAATGTGGACATGGGGAGGGCAGCGGGGAGAGGTGAGGCAGCGGCGGCAAAGGGGCTGGATCCGGCCCCCGCCCTCCCAGAAGGAGCCACAGACCAGCTGTTCCCAGCAGCCTCTGTGCGCTCCCTTCAGAAGAACGACACCCCGCGCCCCAAGGCGTCCTGGGAGTGAAGTATTTAGTATAGCGTGTGTTGGTTTGACGTCCAACAGCGGGCACTGTTTTTCCAAAAAAAACCATGTTTTTACCTGTTGCAGGTGTGACATCTATAGAATCAAATTATATTTTAAAAACCTCCCGTATTCAAATGCAACGTTGTGTCAAAAGTTCAAAGCCATCGGTGAAGAACTTTCGGGGATTTGTGACTTTGAACAAATGAACATTTACATTTTTATTTATATAGATTGTGGAATCCTTTATGTACCTTTGCTTTACCATACCATAAGTATGCGTGCCACCCAAATCTGTTGTCATGTCCTTCTAAATCTATTGCCTCTTCTTTTTCTAATTTAATCCAATCCCAAATCCAAGTAAGACATGCTGCTTCATAATAAAGTTTAAAACCTGTAAGGGAAAAGCCTCCCCTTTTACATCTGTAAGTATTTTATATTTTATTCTAGGCTTTTCCCCCACTCCAGATAAATTTTGAAATATCTCTCAGCCATAAGATTCATCCTATTCCATATTTCTAGATTCCTCTTTATTTCATTCCAAAATTTTTCATAATTACAGTATCTTTGTAAATATTAATATTTTTTTGTAGTCAACCATATTCCCAAATATGTTACCTTTTTATGGACTTCTATATCAAAAGCTTCTGATAGCTCTTTCTTTTCTGCTTCTTTTAATTTTTTAAATAATAATTTAGTTTTGCTTTTATTAAGTTTAAAACGTGCCACCTGCCCAAACTTTTGGATCTTTTCTATTACTCTGAGGAGAGAATTCTGTGGTTCAACAGTAATAACCAAATCATTCACAAATGCTTTCAATTTTTGTAAGGTCCATTTTTGTAAGGTCATGAATTTAAGCTGCACTTTAACTTCACAGTCAGAATTTGGAGGGGGGGGGGAGTGAGGCTTATATTCAGGCCAATACAGTATATGCTTTGTTTCCTACTTTTCTTCCTCTGAAGGTTTCTTCTGCACTTATATTTCTCACCAGAATTGTGTGAAGGAAAAGCTCTGGGAGTCTCAGGCAGGGGTTGATCAAACAAGGAAAGTTTTATTTACAGAAAAAGAGGTTGGTGAAAGAAAGTTGAGACAGGAGATTACCCATTTTCAGGTACAGTGGTACCTTGGTTTAGAAACACAATTGGTTCCGGAAGTCTGTACTTAACCCGAAGCGTACTTAACCTTAAGTGAACTTTCCCATTGAAAGTAATGGAAAGTGGATTAATCCGTTCCAGACAGTCCGTGGAGTACTTAAACTGAAGCGTACTTAACCCGAGGTATGAGTGTATAGAACAACTTGTTACATAAATATAAAGATGTCACAGGCTTAGACACAGTCTATGCACAGCTTTTCTGAAACTTCAGTTACTCAGAAATCAGTTGTTCAGTTTCTGTTACTTCTCTCTAGGTCATTTTACTTAGTTATGACAGATGTTTCAGGTTAATGCTTTTAATGCAGCACAGCTTCCTTCACAGTTTATTAATTTGGTTCATGAGCAAGGTGCACTTTTCATCAGTTACCCACTTTTTCAACAATCCCACTCCTGAGGTATTCTGATTAGTATACCAGACCCAGGGGATCACCTCACCCCTTGTTACTGGCTTGGGAGTCTTCTTTACCTAGAAGAACTCTCCTGTCCTGGCAGGAATGAGACCCAGGTAGCCTGTATTCCCATAGCTTCTACCTCTCCTGGCTAAGACTCAGCCCTCCAGTTAACTCCTGTCTGTATGCCATATTTTTTTTCTCCAAAAGACGCACCTGACCAAAAGACACACCTAATTTTTTAGAGGAGAAAAAGGGGAAAGCCCTGTGTTTTTTGGGGATCAGCTCACAGTTGTGCAGTTGTTGGTATTTTAGGTGGTTTTTTTTTTGCAAAGGGGGAAATCTCCATTTTTTGAGGATCAGCTCACAGTTGTGCAGTTGTTTTGCAAAGTGGGAAAGCTCCATTTTTGGGGATCAGCTCAAAGTTGTTGAGCTTACCTTGCAAAGGGAAAAAATCCTGTTTTTATGGAGTTCAACTCAGTTCTGCAGCTTCTTTAGGAAAGGAAAGGGAGCCATTTATACAGTTTCCAGACAGATAATCTAATCAGCCAGTCACATGTCGCTGGGGAAACACAACAGTGGAGGCCTGGGCAAGGGGGTGGGGCTGGGAAGGGAGCTAGCTCTTATCTCCCTCCCCGATCTCTTGCAATCAGCTGCTCAGCGGGTTCTCTTTCCCTCTTGTTAGCCTTTAGCTCTTTCTAAAAGAAAAAAAAGCACAATCTGCTTTTCGCCCCTGGGCAAGTCGGCTCCAGGGACCATGCATTGGCTCCATAAGACACACAGACATTTCCTCTTACTTTTTAGGAGGAAAAAAGTGTGTATTTTGGAGCGAAAAATATGGCACCTTTGCCAGACACCCAACCCAGTCCTCCTATCTAAACTGAGGCTCCTTCCTCTTGCTATAGATAGTCTCCTCAGAGCGGATGTTCAACTCAAATCAGAACCAATTCTCTCAGACAAACCCTATCCTAATCCCTATCTCCAATCTCAAATCAACTCCTATCTTTCAAACTAATCCCTATCTCACTCCTGCTCTTTCCCTTCGCTATCCCTCTCTAAAAACTCATTCAGAAACCCCTCCTTTTATTCTCCCTCGCAAAGTGCTGCTCCACACTCGCCCCTCTGGCTGGCAGTTGTGGTGGTAGCTAATCAGGGAGAGACTCCAACAGTGGTGGAATTCTGAGGGACTGCATCACCATATTCGGGTCTGGCTTGCTGTCTGTCACAGCAGCATTTGCTTGACATTGGTATAGTCCTCCATCTCCTATTTGTAGGGTCATGGCTAGAGATTTGCTATGTCTAATGCAGTGCAGTGCTTTTTTTCGAAAAAGATGTTCAGGGTCCTACTCATATTGAAATACTGCCCCTCAATGAGGCCAAACTTAGATTCACAAAATGTTTAGGGGTATGCATTCCGCCACCAGAAAAAAAAAAGCACTGATGCAGTGGGTTTCATAGTTTCTCAGCTACTATGTTTGAACATTATCAAGTGCAACAACATCAAACTCTTATTTCTTTTCAGGCATCACCTTTTCAGGCATCACTTTCTACTCTGAAGACTCTGCTATGGACGTACAAGAGCTTTGCTCCTGAAATGGTAACAGTAACTTTGCCTAAAAAACCCAAGGTGAGGATGCTTTCAAATGAGATCCGTGCTGTGCTGTGCTGTGAGATCTGCGCTGGGAGACTAGGCATCTGAATTCAGTGTTGCCAAATTATTAAGCTACTCATTGATGAGGAAGAAACGGTTAGATTGGAAATGGTGTACACATAACTGCATTCTTAAACTTTGCATATCACGTTGCTTAATATTAAATTAATAATGAAGGTGAAGCCAAGGGTGTCATGTGATTGTTGTAATTTCTACCAGACAATAATAGCTATAAAAAAATCCTTCATGAGTTACTTTTGAAGTACAGTGATACCTTGGTTCTCAAATTTAATCTGTTCCGGAAGTCCGCAGGTGATAACAATTAAAAAAAAATCTTACCTGCACTGATGATAGTCACTGTGAGCAATATATCTTCCACAATGTCCAAATCAGATTAAAGGATGTTGAAAGACAAAACATTGTGGCAGCTGCAAATAGAGTTGGCTCCCCCATGTTCTATGATTTAAATATCTTAGATAATAGGGTCAACGATATTACAAAGCTAATAATCCCAGCCCAACGTAGGGCATTTATGCTAGCCCGACTGAATGTATTTCCCTCGGCATTTGTCAGGGGTAGATATCGGAACACTCCCAGAGACAAGAGATACTGTAGATGTTCTCTGAATGTGCCGGAGAGTGTAGAGCAGGCATGTCAAACCTGCGGCTCTCCAGATGTTTTGGCCTACAACTCCCATGATCCCTAGCTAGCAGGACCAGTGGTTGGGGAAGATGGGAATTGTAGTCCAAAACATCTGGAGGGCCGCAGGTTTGACATGCCTGCTGTAGAGCATATTCTCTTTCTTTTTTTTTCTTTTTTTTTTTAATTTTAAAAGTCATCTTTATTTCAATCCTTTAAAATACAATACATCAAAAAAAAAAAACAACACAACATATTCTCTTTCATTGTCCACTCCCCAGCATGCTGCGTGAACGTGTGTTGCTCCCCCTTCTGGGTGCTCTGACACCGCAGCATGGTGGAAATGTTGGATTCTGCCTGTCTGACATTGATCATAAGGTGACTGCGGGAGTAGCTGAGTTTTTGGCAGCAGTGTCTCAAGGAGTAGTTTAATAGGAAGCAATCTCAGATTTTATTTATATATATATACATACAATTAGTATATGCAGTTTACTGTTGCCTCTTTGTATGCATTTTAAATACTTTTGTATGTGATTCTTTTTCTTGCGATTCTGTTTGTAAAATGCCTAATAAAGGTTTGATAGTCACTGTTTGGATGGGCAGAGTCAGCTCAGTCAGCTGAACTGGCTTCACACAGTCAGCTGAACTGGGTTCCACATAGTCACAAAAACAAATTAACAGCCATCTGACAGTATTTTACAGCCATCACTGCACACATGAGAAAGCCTTGTATCTGATCTGCAAAACAACACTTAAGAAAGCTGCTTTTTGTAGATGGCTGGAAGAGGGACAGCTTACCTTTCTCAATGCTTGTCTTTGGCTGCCTATGCCTGTTCTCAGCAGGAACCAGAGAGCGTGGCTGAACTGAGCAGGATTAGCACCCAGTCATTAGCTAATTGAGCCCAAGTTTAATCCTATTGCTTTGCAACACCAGCTGTTGGATAGGTAGGCATTGTTTGGGGGAAATTACCTGTCAAACCAAAATGGACCCACAGACTGGAGATTCTTTACTCCTGTTGTAAGATCCATGACGAAATAATGCCAGCTCAAAATATGGTAAGGATGTACCCATATAGCTTAGCCAAATCAAAGCAGAAATTAAATTGAGCAGCCAGCTGTCATCTTAACTGACATTTATTACTCTTGTACTGAGTTCTCCTCTGCCAATAAACTTTGTTGAGGCTTGCTGATAATAATAAAACAACCCACAATGAACATTTGAAGAGGGCAAGCTCACAAATATATTCAGCCAGACCAGAGTATGCAAAGTTCCTCTTCTACACTGGATGGAGGATAGCTTACCTGCCCTGGAGGGGTGATTCTCATTGCTGGGAAGAGTTGGGGGTGCTTGTATGCTCCCACTTCTGTTTGGGTTTGGATATCACCCATACCAATTTTCCCCAATGCCTGCTGTTTTTGCTATTAAGGGCTGCCGTCCCTCTTCTATCAAGGACAGTTTGAGCATTCATGGTTCTTTTCCACACATGACGGCAGTAAAAACTTTGATTTGCGTAGCCTGCTGGAGCAAGTGCAGAGTCAACCCATTTGAGGTTACCCTCCACTTGCCACAGAAAAGGAACTTAATCTCAACAACCTCCTTCTTCTTCCCCCGCCAGGTGCCATTTAAGACTTTTTTACACCCGTGGAAAACAGCAATTGACAACATAAAACTGCGAGTTCATGGAACACCATCTGCATCCCAGCTAACTTTAAAATCCATGGAGTATTCCCAATCTCAGAAGAGGGTTTGTTGCTGGGGATAGTTTGAATGCAGTTATTGGGCTACAACTGTGCATGCTAATTTTATTTACTTTAGTGACAACTAGTTAGTGTCAGTGATGGCATGAGAATCTCTGCCCACTCACAGATATGGAAAGGGTTTCCTGATGATAGTAAGTGTTGAATAACTTTAGTACATTTTCATATTTGAAAAGGTTTAGAGTAGCTTACATGACGCTTTCAGTAGACTCATGTTCTGATTATTATTGGATTCACACTTGCTATAGCAACAGATGCTCTCTGGTCATTTATTTTTTCAATTACATTATAAATGGAATGCAATATGTAAAGCTCACAAATTTATTATTATAATTCTGATCAGGAAGAGGCAGACTTTAAGGAGAAGTGTAGATCTTTTATTGAATATTTAAAGCTCACCAGTCTTGAAATATTCTTTGGTTTTCCTCCACCTGAACATTACAATTACATAGAATTGTAAAGAAAATTAATCACTGAAGGCACAACTTTAGAAAAGATTTGGAAGATAATATGATAGCTGAAATTGGGATTAGGGTTGACAGAGGCATAATCTAGAAATGTAGCCGTGAGCCGTTTAATTTTGGCATTTTGTTTTCTCCATAGGAAAGGAATACAAAGTGGATTCTGCCTGTATGCAGTGCAGAAAGCTTAGCTGAGAGTGAAAAGGATAAATTCTTTCCATTGGAACAGCTGCAGACCTTCCCACAGCTTCTGCAGAACATTCAATATTTAAAGGTAGGTTTGTGAATAGCACTTGACTAATATAATGCAGGGGTCAAATAGACTCCAAATGAAACACAGCTGTCAAACAATTACATAAGAATGTATGACAATGATTCCAATTTAATGTAAAAATATGAATGTAAAGATTATTGTAGCCTTCTGTTAAACAACCATCATGGCCTTTCTCCTAATTTCTAGCCATAGGATCTTTGCTTACTCATGCAATTTCCCCCGTAACTTAACCTGGAAGCATGAATTCTAAACAAAAAGGAATGGTTAAAGGTAAATGTTACATCAGTGCAACAGTTAAGTGAGATACTGTGGTAGTCATAATTTTTTGCTTGAGCCACTGCTACTGTAGATGTGCAACAATTCATTCACATGCCAAAAAAAATAAAACCACACTTAAAATGAGGGCTTAACTAAACTGCTTTGAATGAAAGAGTGGGAAAGAGGCACTATGTGTGCACAATAGGTGAGAGATTTGAAATATGGCAAAAAGCATAATGTAACAAAACCTACAGAATATGAAATTGCACATATTTGGGGGGAAATATGTGTCTTTAATGCCACATTGGAGCTATTTACTAAAAGTGTAGGATAGCTAGCTACCTGATGGATTTTTAATTAGACATGACTAGACCTGATCCTTTTGCACTTATGAACTATATACTAAGCACTTACACAGATTAAGAACAAGACATCTAAAAGATGAAATGCAAAAAGAAAACGAGAAAACTCTGATGCCAGTTTTTGAAAGCACTAGCTTGAACGGAAACAGCCCAGGGAGGAGCAAAATGGTACTTATACATCAGCCAAGTCCATGGTGAAAGTCCTATTGCCTAATCCATCAATTTGTTCACTACAGCCAGATGTGGGATGGCTACTAGTAGGGGAGCTGGTTGGGCCATATGTTCTTCTTGCTCAGGGTACAGTAACCATGTTGATCAAGCAACTTCTGTGAGGCAAGGCTCCTTTTGGCTATGCAAAACACTTAGGGACGTGAGGACCTGCGTGCTGTTGGCAGGCAAAGAAGAGCAAGTGGATTGAAGAACCATGGGTTGGGTTGGGGTGTGGTGGGAGGGCTCTAGATTTCCCATTGACTTGAACCAACCTGTTCAATTCTGGTTATGTGAGATCTCTAGTCTATGTGCTCTTAGAAGCAATGGCTTTTCTATAAACTGAAGATTTTTTTTTAAAAAAATACTGCTGATTAAATGAGGAATTTTGTTAAAATCAAAATATTTGACTGCAAGTTGGTGGTAGTTTTCAGTTTACAGAGACAGCTGGTTAGAGGCGGTTCAGTACTGAGTGCAGCAAAACAAGGAGTGTTGCCTCTACTGTGGAGTTTTTGTGTTCCCTTCTGTATAATAAATTTTATTAATTTCCAGTTACCATTATCCAATAAGAGCCGCATTATTACAATACCAAATTACAATACAATTAAAAGACCAATTATTCAAATACCAAATTAAACAATTTTGAGTCACTTCCCATGTGTTGAATTTCAGGGTACTCCAGACTTATTTCTTTCTGCTTCCTTGATCTTGGTTAATCCAATTACAACAATTATGATCTTAATCCTTAATTTAACAGCCACTGGTTTATTAACTTTCATTCGTAAGTACTTATTTAATAAATTTTATTTCCGCAAGAGGAGTCGATATCCTGTGAATTTTCTGTGTGAGATATTTATTTCCCTTTTGTTTCTTCATTTTTCCTGTTGTAATCCTTCAAATACAGCTTCTCTGGCTCTCACTGCTCTGCTTTCAGGGGCTAATTTTCACTGCGTCACATTTGCCCTCTTTGTTTGTCGAAGACTAAAAAAGACTGGTGTCCCACCAGAGCCCCAGGCAGGTCTCCAACTAAACTTTCCCATCCATCCCTGAACGATCTGGCGTCCCTCCAGAGCTGTGGTAGATCTTCAAAAGGCATAATCTTAATTGCAGTTCAGTGAAAGATCGAAGCTTTACATCAAAACAATATTCTAGCACAGTCCTGTTTTTGTAATAATCCCTAAATATTATCTTGTCATTGATCTCCCATTTATCAATCCATTAATATTCAGGGGGAGGTTTGCCAAATCATCAAAGCAGCACACATAATATCTTAAGAAAGGGTAAAGGCTCCCCTCCCCCATCATACCCCAGTTCTCTCCAAATAAAAACGTTACCACTCAGTGGCTGATTCATTTAGCAGGTTATCTTGTCCCATTAATCCAGCGCATGTCTGTAATTTTTCTTTCTAAGATACTGCATCAGAGGGTTTCCAGTATGCAAAATGCTTTGCACTCAGCGTCTCTTGCTCCCCGCCTTCCATTTTGGGACAGGAGCCAGGTATCAGATGATCTGCGAGTGGAGCTCACACATACACCCCAACCCTGGTGGTGCCTTGCAAGGACAATTACTCTTCAATTAGTCCTGGTTTACGTTCCACGAACAAACTCCGCTAACGTGGGATTTGCTTTCATCGTGGCAGAGAGCACCGGAAGTCTGAGTTTTTGTGTTCCCTTCTGAACAGTTTTTTTCTGGCTTCTCTTCCAGCCTCCAGCCCAAATAGGCTCGGTGATAGGCAATCCTCTGTTGCTCCACTGCTTCAGTCTCGAAGATAAATCCACCTCTATGAGGATGCATTACTGGATGGCTCATACATATTTCGATTAGTTGCTTACTATTGAGTAGAAAAGCATCTGCTCTCCAGAAATAAGCACCTTTGTAAAATGAGCCAAATTGAAGCAGAACACATGGTCGGAGTGTCAGAATGCATAGATAGAAGGCAAATAAGCGTTCTATGGCTTTATTGCGTTTCGTCGCTTACTCTTGAGTAGAAATGCATGTTCACTCCAGAAATAATCACCTTTGTAAAATGAGCCAAATTGAAGCAGAACACATTGTTGGAGTGTCAGAATGCATAGATAGAAGGCAAATATGCGTTCTATGGCTTTATTTCGTTTCGTCGCTTACTCTTGAGTAGAAATGCATGTTCACTCCAGAAATAATCACCTTTGTAAAATGAGCCAAATTGAAGCAGAACACATTGTTGGAGTGTTAGAATGCATAGAGGGAAGGCAAATATGCGTTCTATGACTTTATTTCGCTTAGTTGCTTACTGTTGAGTAGAAATGCATCTGCTCTCCAGAAATATGCACCTTTGTAAAATGAGAAAAATTGAAGCAGAACACAGTGTTGGAGTGTCAGAATGCATAGATAGAAGGCAAATATACGTTCTATGGATTTAT
Organism: Zootoca vivipara; assembly: GCF_963506605.1. NCBI lineage: Eukaryota > Metazoa > Chordata > Lepidosauria > Squamata > Lacertidae > Zootoca > Zootoca vivipara. Next base: position 5,088,144 of record NC_083293.1, on the reverse strand, counting down.
TTCGCTTAGTTGCTTACTCTTGAGTAGAACTGCATATTCACTCCAGCAATAAGCACCTTTGTAAAATGAGCCAAATTGAAGCAGAACACATTGTTGGAGTGTCAGAATGCATAGATAGAAGGCGAATATGCGTTCTATGGCTTTATTCCGCTTCGTTGCTTACTCTTGAGTAGAAATGCATCAGCTCTCCAGAAATAAGCACCTTTGTAACATGAGCCAAATTGAAGCAGAACACATTGTTGGAGTGTCAGAATGCATAGATATAAGGCGAATATGCGTTCTATGGCTTTATTACGTTTCGTCGCTTACTCTTGAGTAGAAATGCATGTTCACTCCAGAAATAATCACCTTTGTAAAATGAGCCAAATTGAAGCAGAACACATTGTTGGAGTGTCAGAATGCATAGAGAGAAGGCAAATATGCGTTCTATGACTTTATTTCGCTTAGTTGCTTACTCTTGAGTAGAAATGCATCTGCTCTCCAGAAATACGCACCTTTGTAAAATGAGCCAAATTGAAGCAGAACACAGTGTTGGAGTGTCAGAATGCATAGATAGAAGGCAAATAAGCGTTCTATGGATTTATTTCGCTTAGTTGCTTACTCTTGAGTAGAACTGCATATTCACTCCAGCAATAAGCACCTTTGTAAAATGAGCCAAATTGAAGCAGAACACATTGTTGGAGTGTCAGAATGCATAGATAGAAGGCGAATATGCGTTCTATGGCTTTATTCCGCTTCGTTGCTTACTCTTGAGTAGAACTGCATGTTCATTCCAGAAATAATTACCTTTGTAAAATGAGCCAAATTGAAGCAGAACACATTGTTGGAGTGTCAGAATGCATAGAGGGAAGGCAAATATGCGTTCTATGACTTTATTTCGCTTAGTTGCTTACTCTTGAGTAGAACTGCATATTCACTCCAGCAAATAAGCACCTTTGTAAAATGAGCCAAATTGAAGTAGATCACATTGTTGGAGTGTCAGAATGCAAAGATAGAAGGCAAATAAGCGTTCTATGGCTTTATTTCGCTGAGTTGCTTACACTTGAGTAGAACTGCATATTCAATCCAGCAATAAGCACCTTTGTAAAATGAGCCAAATTGAAGCAGAACACATTGTTGGAGTGTCAGAATGCATAGATGGAAGGCAAATAAGCGTTCTATGGATTTATTTTGATTAGATGCTTACACTTGAGTAGAACTGCATCTGCTCTCCAGCAAAAAGCACCTTTGTAAAATGAGCCAAATTGAAGCAGAACACATTGTTGGAGTGTGAGAATGCATAGATAGAAGGCAAATAAGCGTTCTATGGCTTTATTTCGCTTAGTTGCTTACTCTTGAGTAGAAATGCATCTGCTCTCCAGAAATAAGCACCTTTGTAAAATGAGCCAAATTGAAGCAGAACACAGTGTTGGAGTGTCAGAATGCATAGATAGAAGGCGAATATGCGTTCTATGACTTTATTTCGCTGAGTTGCTTACTCTTGAGTAGAAATGCATCTGCTCTACAGAAATACGCACCTTTGTAAAATGAGCCAAATTGAAGCAGAACACAGTGTTGGAGTGTCAGAATGCATAGATAGAAGGCAAATAAGCGTTCTATGGATTTATTTCGCTTAGTTGCTTACTCTTGAGTAGAACTCCATATTCACTCCAGCAATAAGCACCTTTGTAAAATGAGACAAATTGAAGCAGAACATAGTGTTGGAGTGTCAGAATGCATAGATAGAAGGCAGATAAGCGTTCTATGGATTTATTTCGCTTAGTTGCTTACTCTTGAGTAGAACTGCATATTCACTCCAGCAATAAGCACCTTTGTAAAATGAGCCAAATTGAAGCAGAACACATTGTTGGAGTGTCAGAATGCATAGATAGAAGGCGAATATGCGTTCTATGGCTTTATTCCGCTTCGTTGCTTACTCTTGAGTAGAACTGCATGTTCACTCCAGAAATAATCACCTTTGTAAAATGAGCCAAATTGAAGCAGAACACATTGTTGGAGAGTCAGAATGCATAGAGAGAAGGCAAATATGCGTTCTATGACTTTATTTCGCTTAGTTGCTTACTCTTGAGTAGAACTGCATATTCACTCCAGGAATAAGCACCTTTGTAAAATGAGTCAAATTGAAGCAGAACACATTGTTGGAGTGTCAGAATGCATAGAGGGAAGGCAAATATGCGTTCTATGACTTTATTTCGCTTAGTTGCTTACTCTTGAGTAGAACTGCATATTCACTCCAGCAAATAAGCACCTTTGTAAAATGAGCCAAATTGAAGTAGATCACATTGTTGGAGTGTCAGAATGCAAAGATAGAAGGCAAATAAGCGTTCTATGGCTTTATTTCGCTGAGTTGCTTACACTTGAGTAGAACTGCATATTCAATCCAGCAATAAGCACCTTTGTAAAATGAGCCAAATTGAAGCAGAACACATTGTTGGAGTGTCAGAATGCATAGATGGAAGGCAAATAAGCGTTCTATGGATTTATTTTGATTAGATGCTTACTTTTGAATAGAAATGCATCTGCTCTCCAGAAATAAGCACCTTTGTAAAATGAGCCAAATTGAAGCAGAACACATTGTTGGAGTGTCAGAATGCATAGATAGAAGGCGAATATGCGTTCTATGGCTTTATTTCGCTTAGTTGCTTACTCTTGAGTAGAAATGCATCTGCTCTCCAGAAATACGCACCTTTGTAAAATGAGCCAAATTGAAGCAGAACACATTGTTGCAGTGTCAGAATGCATAGAGAGAAGGCAAATAAGCGTTCTATGGCTTTATTTCGCTGAGTTGCTTACTCTTGAGTAGAACTGCATATTCACTCCAGCAAAAAGCACCTTTGTAAAATGAGCCAAATTGAAGCAGAACACATTGTTGGAGTGTTAGAATGCATAGAGGGAAGGCAAATAAGCGTTCTATGGCTTTATTTCGCTTAGTTGCTTACTCTTGAGTAGAAATGCATCTGCTCTCCAGAAATAAGCACCTTTGTAAAATGAGCCAAATTGAAGCAGAACACAGTGTTGGAGTGTCAGAATGCATAGATAGAAGGCGAATATGCGTTCTATGACTTTATTTCGCTGAGTTGCTTACTCTTGAGTAGAAATGCATCTGCTCTACAGAAATACGCACCTTTGTACAATGAGCCAAATTGAAGCAGAACACAGTGTTGGAGTGTCAGAATGCATAGATAGAAGGCAAATAAGCGTTCTATGGATTTATTTCGCTTAGTTGCTTACTCTTGAGTAGAACTCCATATTCACTCCAGCAATAAGCACCTTTGTAAAATGAGACAAATTGAAGCAGAACACAGTGTTGGAGTGTCAGAATGCATAGATAGAAGGCAGATAAGCGTTCTATGGATTTATTTCGCTTAGTTGCTTACTCTTGAGTAGAACTGCATATTCACTCCAGCAATAAGCACCTTTGTAAAATGAGCCAAATTGAAGCAGAACACATTGTTGGAGTGTCAGAATGCATAGATAGAAGGCGAATATGCGTTCTATGGCTTTATTCCGTTTCGTTGCTTACTCTTGAGTAGAACTGCATGTTCACTCCAGAAATAATCACCTTTGTAAAATGAGCCAAATTGAAGCAGAACACATTGTTGGAGAGTCAGAATGCATAGAGAGAAGGCAAATATGCGTTCTATGACTTTATTTCGCTTAGTTGCTTACTCTTGAGTAGAACTGCATATTCACTCCAGGAATAAGCACCTTTGTAAAATGAGTCAAATTGAAGCAGAACACATTGTTGGAGTGTCAGAATGCATAGAGGGAAGGCAAATATGCGTTCTATGACTTTATTTCGCTTAGTTGCTTACTCTTGAGTAGAAATGCATATTCACTCCAGCAAATAAGCACCTTTGTAAAATGAGCCAAATTGAAGTAGATCACATTGTTGGAGTGTCAGAATGCAAAGATAGAAGGCAAATAAGCGTTCTATGGCTTTATTTCGCTGAGTTGCTTACACTTGAGTAGAACTGCATATTCAATCCAGCAATAAGCACCTTTGTAAAATGAGCCAAATTGAAGCAGAACACATTGTTGTAGTGTCAGAATGCATAGATGGAAGGCAAATAAGCGTTCTATGGATTTATTTTGATTAGATGCTTACTTTTGAATAGAAATGCATCTGCTCTCCAGAAATAAGCACCTTTGTAAAATGAGCCAAATTGAAGCAGAACACATTGTTGGAGTGTCAGAATGCATAGATAGAAGGCGAATATGCGTTCTATGGCTTTATTTCGCTTAGTTGCTTACTCTTGAGTAGAAATGCATCTGCTCTCCAGAAATACGCACCTTTGTAAAATGAGCCAAATTGAAGCAGAACACATTGTTGCAGTGTCAGAATGCATAGAGAGAAGGCAAATAAGCGTTCTATGGCTTTATTTCGCTGAGTTGCTTACTCTTGAGTAGAACTGCATATTCACTCCAGCAAAAAGCACCTTTGTAAAATGAGCCAAATTGAAGCAGAACACATTGTTGGAGTGTTAGAATGCATAGAGGGAAGGCAAATATGCGTTCTATGGCTTTATTTCGCTTAGTTGCTTACTCTTGAGTAGAAATGCATCTGCTCTCCAGAAATAAGCACCTTTGTAAAATGAGCCAAATTGAAGCAGAACACAGTGTTGGAGTGTCAGAATGCATAGATAGAAGGCGAATATGCGTTCTATGACTTTATTTCGCTGAGTTGCTTACTCTTGAGTAGAAATGCATCTGCTCTACAGAAATACGCACCTTTGTAAAATGAGCCAAATTGAAGCAGAACACAGTGTTGGAGTGTCAGAATGCATAGATAGAAGGCAAATAAGCGTTCTATGGATTTATTTCGCTTAGTTGCTTACTCTTGAGTAGAACTCCATATTCACTCCAGCAATAAGCACCTTTGTAAAATGAGACAAATTGAAGCAGAACACAGTGTTGGAGTGTCAGAATGCATAGATAGAAGGCAGATAAGCGTTCTATGGATTTATTTCGCTTAGTTGCTTACTCTTGAGTAGAACTCCATATTCACTCCAGCAATAAGCACCTTTGTAAAATGAGCCAAATTGAAGCAGAACACAGTGTTGGAGTGTCAGAATGCATAGATAGAAGGCAAATAAGCGTTCTATGGATTTATTTCGCTTAGTTGCTTACTCTTGAGTAGAACTCCATATTCACTCCAGCAATAAGCACCTTTGTAAAATGAGACAAATTGAAGCAGAACACAGTGTTGGAGTGTCAGAATGCATAGATAGAAGGCAGATAAGCGTTCTATGGATTTATTTCGCTTAGTTGCTTACTCTTGAGTAGAACTGCATATTCACTCCAGGAATAAGCACCTTTGTAAAATGAGTCAAATTGAAGCAGAACACATTGTTGGAGTGTCAGAATGCATAGATAGAAGGCAAATAAGCGTTCTATGGCTTTATTTCGCTTAGTTGCTTACTCTTGAGTAGAAATGCATCTGCTCTCCAGAAATAAGCACCTTTGTAAAATGAGCCAAATTGAAGCAGAACACATTGTTGGAGTGTCAGAATGCATAGATAGAAGGCGAATATGCGTTCTATGGCTTTATTTCATTTCGTCGCTTACTCTTGAGTAGAAATGCATGTTCACTCCAGAAATAATCACCTTTGTAAAATGAGCCAAATTGAAGCAGAACACATTGTTGGAGTGTCAGAATGCATAGAGGGAAGGCAAATATGCGTTCTATGACTTTATTTCGCTTAGTTGCTTACTCTTGAGTAGAAATGCATCTGCTCTCCAGAAATAATCACCTTTGTAAAATGAGCCAAATTGAAGCAGAACACATTGTTGGAGTGTCAGAATGCATAGATAGAAGGCGAATATGCGTTCTATGGCTTTATTTCGTTTCGTCGCTTACTCTTGAGTAGAAATGCATGTTCACTCCAGAAATAATCACCTTTGTAAAATGAGCCAAATTGAAGCAGAACACATTTTTGGAGTGTCAGAATGCATAGAGAGAAGGCAAATATGCGTTCTATGACTTTATTTCGCTGAGTTGCTTACTCTTGAGTAGAAATGCATCTGCTCTCCAGAAATACGCACCTTTGTAAAATGAGCCAAATTGAAGCAGAACACAGTGTTGGAGTGTCAGAATGCATAGATAGAAGGCAAATAAGCGTTCTATGGATTTATTTCGCTTAGTTGCTTACTCTTGAGTAGAACTGCATATTCACTCCAGCAATAAGCACCTTTGTAAAATGAGCCAAATTGAAGCAGAACACATTGTTGGAGTGTCAGAATGCATAGATAGAAGGCGAATATGCGTTCTATGGCTTTATTCCGCTTCGTTGCTTACTCTTGAGTAGAACTGCATGTTCACTCCAGAAATAATCACCTTTGTAAAATGAGCCAAATTGAAGCAGAACACATTGTTGGAGTGTCAGAATGCATAGATAGGAGGCGAATATGCGTTCTATGGCTTTATTTCGCTTAGTTGCTTACTCTTGAGTAGAAATGCATCTGCTCTCCAGAAATACGCACCTTTGTAAAATGAGCCAAATTGAAGCAGAACACATTGTTGGAGTGTCAGAATGCATAGAGAGAAGGCAAATAAGCGTTCTATGGCTTTATTTCGCTGAGTTGCTTACTCTTGAGTAGAACTGCATATTCACTCCAGCAAAAAGCACCTTTGTAAAATGAGCCAAATTGAAGCAGAACACATTGTTGGAGTGTCAAAATGCATAGATAGAAGGCAAATAAGCGTCCTATGACTTTATTTCGCTTAGTTGCTTACTCTTGAGTAGAAATGCATCTGCTCTCCAGAAATACGCACCTTTGTAAAATGAGCCAAATTGAAGCAGAACACATTGTTGGAGTGTCAGAATGCATAGATAGAAGGCAAATAAGCGTTCTATGGCTTTATTTCGCTTAGTTGCTTACTCTTGAGTAGAACTGCATATTCACTCCAGCAATAAGCACCTTTTTAAAATGAGCCAAATTGAAGCAGAACACATTGTTGGAGTGTCGGAATGCATAGATAGAAGGCGAATATGCGTTCTATGGCTTTATTTCGCTTCGTTGCTTACTCTTGAGTAGAACTGCATATTCACTCCAGCAAATAAGCACCTTTGTAAAATGAACCAAATTGAAGCAGAACACATTGTTGGAGTGTCAGAATGCATAGATAGAAGGTAAATAAGCGTTCTATGGCTTTATTTCGCTGAGTTGCTTACACTTGAGTAGAACTGCATCTAAAATCCAGCAATAAGCACCTTTGTAAAATGAGCCAAATTGAAGCAGAACACATTGTTGGAGTGTCAGAATGCATAGATAGAAGGCGAATAAGCGTTCTATGGCTTTATTTCACTGAGTTGCTTACTCTTGAGTAGAACTGCATATTCACTCCAGCAAAAAGCACCTTTGTAAAATGAGCCAAAT